>NC_143216.1:2752805-3058672 GCF_030267445.1 Bombyx mandarina
AATACTTGCGTATTAATAGATTTCAGTTGGAGAAGCTCTTTAAATATATTAATCCTCTAGCTCTTAGCCTATAGAATTATATTTAACCGTTATTTCACTTAAAAAACAGCGCATTTATTTTTAAGGCAATTTAAGTTTGGTTAAAATCTGTCCACTACTTATTGAATGACGCGTGTAGAACGAGAAAAATAAAAAAAGGATATTTTTTTAAAAATAAATCCGTAATTTATATTCACTTAAACAGTAAATTATTTGGGAATTTATTCAATCGACGAAGACACATATTTTGCAGTGTGGTAACATTCTCATAATTTATATTGAAGCAATAGATAAAAGAACAGATAAAAGTTAACACTATATTTATTTTAAATATTGTGTTATTTTTTTTCTGATTTTGTATATTTTTATAGGCAATACTTGAATGGACAATTATTAATACGCTTTTATTAGCTTCAAACGTATGTATGTTAGTATGTAACGGAATCTTCGAACATGATTTTGACCCCCTTCAAAACGTCGTATTAACTCAAAATTTGGTATACCTACTTATTAAGGACAGATGACGATTCAATATTAAAAAAAAAATTTAAAATGATTATATAACAATTGAAAAAATTGAAATTCAACTAAAAAATGAAAATTAAATAATGATTTAATTGTAAAAAAAGCGTGGGGTGCTTTTACGGATACTATCAAAATAACTCTCCTACTCATATCTGTTCATAAAATATTTATAGCTACTGATACCATGCACCCACGCTTTTTTTACAATAAAATCATTTTTTCTTACACTACATATTTTTAATTCAAATTTATTAAAAAAAAAATTCTATTTTTTAGTTGGAATTTTATTTAAGCGTATTTTGTTAGTTTTTTTAAACTATTATTTATTTTTCAATGTAATTCCAAAACTCGTTTCCCATAACAAAGGCATCACTGACAACGATCGGTCACGTACCACCTACTTATGGATCCATTACATTTAGGGCTGTCACTTCACAAACACGATAAACTTGGCTATTAATAAGTCCGAGCGCGGCCGATCGACGTCCATCAATGATGTCCGATAAACTCATTATAGGATTAATGGATGATTGCTTAATGACATCCGCTATATACCTATATACTGCACTGAAATGTAATGTACTTCTGACGTTGTTAAAGGATATACAATTGAAAACTTAAATGGTGCAGCCCGCAAATGGTGCCACCCGTTAATGCTAGAAATCTATTAGTGGCTTAGCCTCAAAATAGAAAAGTAAGACTGATTAGTGGTAGGCAGGATGATTTCACGTACCCAAACGAACTAGCATCACGTTCGAACATCAATAATTAAGCAAATAAAAAATTCAGTCTGGGGGTATTCATTGAATCTAAGTCGAGAATAGCACGTAAGCCCAATGAGTTTTTTTGCCGGATCTTCTTAGTGGGTCGCGTTTCCGATCCAGTGGTAGATTCTGGGAAGCAATGCTTTTGCCAGGGCTAGTGTTAGCAACGTCACCAAGTTAGAGCCCCGTGAGCTCACCTACTCGCTCTGTGAATATAGCATGACCGTTCCAGGTCACAAAAACAGGCAGGAACAAAAAAAAACAATTCGTACTGCTTCTCTAACATCCATTTAAAGTAAATTCATAAGAGTTTTATTTTTATTGCCTTGACGTGTGGACAACCTCACAACCCACCTGGTGTTAAGTGGTTACTGGAACCCATAGACATCCACAACGTAAATGCGCCATACACTTTGAGATTTAAGTTCTAAGGTCTCAGTATATATACAACGGCTGCCCCACCCTTCAAACCGAAACGCATTATTGCTTCACGGCAGAAATAGGCGGGGCGATGGTACCTACCCGTGCGGACTCACAAGAGGTCCTACCACGAGTAACCTTTGAGTAAGGGCTATCAGCAAAGGTAGGAAAAAAAAGCCCGGACGAGTGCATAAGTGACTGCGTCTTTCGGTACAAATTACGGACACAGTACAAAGGAGACTCCATTGTAGATGTATTAAAGTAGGTAGTGGCATTCACGCTATTGTACCCATAAGTTCCGTTGGCTATTTCATAGAATTATACATACAAATGTCAAACAACACAATCAGATTACTTACAAATATGTGCACTGTGCTCGGAAACGTAATACCAATAGTTGAAAATATCTAGGCCGTGTAAATATTTATTAGTCACGGCGACGTTTGAGGCCAAGTATATTAAAGTTGTAAATAAAATTAAAAACTACATATTTACTATTCACTAGATATCATGTTTTGTACAAAGAGATAAACCTGTCATTACATCTGTCACTCTGTGTCCAAGAAACAACGGGCGCATTGTTCGATGCCTGTCTGTAAGATGTAACATGATTGCTTTGGTGAAAGACTAGTTGATAGTACAAGAGCTGAGATGTTTTTATTCACGACACCTTAGTTTGGTTCAATTTTGTTGAATATTATTAATGGTTGGATATTATGGTCGAATGTTAGATGTAGCTGATGATTCATATTGCATGCAACCTAATTGCGTTTCAGGTCGTGGTACGAAATTTTTTCCAGATTTTTGTACGATTTTTGTACTTAATCATCAAGTATCTTAATAATTAAGCAAACCATTTGAACAAACTTAAATGGGTCGAAATCTCGTTACTTCGTATGAAAGCTATCTTATTCTTCGAATCGTAATAAAAGTTTATTTCATAGCAATATAAGCATAAGTACCACGCGGGATCACAACGCGCCCTACAACTAATAAATACGCAAATTACTAAGCTTTGTTTTTAAACGTTTAATTCCGTATAATAAACATTAACAGCTCTCGGTCTATGTATTCAAAGAGTTAGTCAATGTTGATACTAAATACAGACAGGCCAACTGTATCGCACGCCAATGCAATTCAAGATTATAAATAAGCAAAAGTGACAGCCGACTTGCGACATGATGTTCGCTTTTTTCCCCTACCTCTTCGCTGGTAGCCTAGGGGACTATTCCAGCTACACGCGGATAGGTAGATGAGATCACGGCCTCGATCTGAAAAAAATCGTTAGCACAGGCCCTAGCAGTGTTACCGGTCGACGGTGTATCGCGTCCCGACCCGGCAGGCTGGTTTTGGTCCAGCGGAGTATTCCGGGACACCAGTGGCACCGCCTGGGCGGCCCGACGGGCTGCCGTACCGAGACGGCCGACGTTTCAGAGCCTTCGATTCGCCTCGAAGGCTCCGTCGGCTGAGCGTCCTTGGGGTGAGCCGCGCCGTCTGGTTGTAGTGTTGACCGCGGTAACCCCCCTACCCCATCTGGGTTCTGACCTCGGAGGGGATCGGACGTCGGTTGTAAGAGTGCAGGGGAGTCGTTTAGTGGGTGGGCCCTAAAATCCTTGGGCCCGCGGTCTGCTCACAACACCATGCAGATCGTAGAGTCTCACATACCCCGCCGCCCCTTTTGCGCCGGGACCTCGTAGGAGGTTCGGCCCTCCACCCGAAAAAAAAGGCCCTAGCAGTGTTTTACAGAATCTACCACCGCATTGGATTCGCGATCAACTGAGATGATTCGGCGAGAAATTTAGTGGACGGTGAGGACGCTCTTAATAATCTGACTAATCACATCTGACGTTGAAAGATATCACTATGAAACGTTTAAAACTACAATCTGTACAACTGTTGCGATATAAATAAATTTAGAAGGACATAGGTAGCTTTAGTAAAATATTTTTCGACAAGATTCCGAAGAATGTTCTAGCGAAATCTTTAAATAATAAGAATAACATGAGTTCAATTTCAAGGTAATTTTTGACTTGTTTTTTAGGGAAAATATCTATTGAATCTGTGCAGTATCATTAAAATGTATTTTCCTGTCTCTAACTCATTTTTTCCGTGTTTGCAGATCAAGCATTCGACACAAAATGTATGTTCATATGTATGGCGGTAATATTGTGAAAAAGATTGAACTCCCACACCTCGTTACATTTTTTTTGTATTACTGGTTATGTAATCCGGAACCCTAAAAATATTGAAATCATTAAAAACACTTTTACGGCTTAATGTGGCCTTGTAAAGTACCTACCTAAGACATCGGTAACAATATTATGACAGTAAAATAAACAAGATTAAATCGCAAGAGTGGCGTTAATAATACAACTCGCGGAAACTGAAGGAAATAATACTAATGAAATGCAAATGAACACTGTATTGAAAAACAGTCGATTAAAAAACAGGTGTAATAAAAATCAATACCGATTATTGTGTTTTTTTTGTCGTATGTACATTCTTTTTTTTTTTCTACCTATGCTGATAGCCTTGAGAGGCTATTTCAGCTTTACCCTAACATGTAGGGAGATCACGGGGCTCAAACCGGAAGGGTTGCTAACACTGGCCCTAGCAAGAGCAGTGCTTCGCAGAATCTACCACCGGATCGGAAACGCGACCCATTGAGAAGATCCGGCGAGAAACTCAGTGGGCTGTGTCTATGGGTTAATTCGCTCGTCGAGCCCTTCGTCGCAAGTACGGGTCCGACGAGGACGGTGCTTGTGGTACCTAAAAGCACTGTTAATGGATCGGGAGGATCCACAATGACAAAATGTACATATAATTTTTCAACACCAATATACATCGCAGATTTAAAACCGCAAATTCGAGATAATATGTGATCGAAATCTGAATTGTTTTGTACGACGCTTTCGTCCCACACGAAATATTTCGATTACGCTGTACATCAATAACAGCTGTCAATCACCCTTAACTAGATAGGCGGGCTCTGATGTCGGCGCACGTCAACGAGACACGTCATCGCCTGTCACGAATCAGCGCCGCGTCAATCCCGTTGACAAGCGGTCAACCGTTATTAGGTTTATTATGTTGCGTTAAATTATTTTTGATCAAATAGTCCTACATAAATCGTTTGTAGCGCTACTTTTACGTGTTACCCTGCTAGGGTTCGTGCTAGCAACGTCATCAGGCTTGGGCCCCGTGAGCTTATCTACTAGCCCGGTGACGCTGATATGGTCTCTCTAGACCATCAGCATTGGTAGGAAAAAAAAAATGTGTTACCCTCAAACAAGAAGTTATACGAAAGGGTAATAAGTACATAAAAGGATCGGTACAGCAGACAGCTATAATAAAATTGAGATTGCCAAATCATCTGAAGAAATCAAAATGTAATCAGAAGTTTTTAATTTATGTAAAATGCTGCTGCTATTATTGTGTTAATGCCATTTGTAGATTAATTGTTAATAATTAATCAATGGCTCGCTGTGATTCATAAAGGTGATTGTAATGTTGTTAATTTACAGGGAAAAAAATAAGTTTCTTAACTAATTAATTTTCTCGGAAGAATGGAATTATCAATTAAATTAATTACTGAACATTGTGATTGTAGAGTCACAAACAAAAAGACAACAACAGCTCTATTTTTTTAAAACCATGGACGTGTTAAATGGCTAACGGCCAATAGATCACATCATATATTCCTCCGTCCGCCTTGTCACTTTCGATCTATGTCATATTCGCGAAAGACTTTGTAAGCATGAGTTAAGTATGTATTTCACTAAAAAAAATTGGTGCCTGCCTGCGGGTTAGATCATCAGTCGCCTCTCTAGATAGGAATACATCAGACTTCTTCTTTAGGCCCCGACGACGGGAATTCCTAGACAAAGATTATAATTTATTGAGCCATGTTTTTGATACCCGGATTTGATTTATCGTGGTCAATGGTCAGCAATGGAAGACTACTGTGAGCTCACATGATTATATGGGACCTTTATTGCATATTACATATTGGTAGCATTCGGGTCGCGATTTCTATGGATTGCATTGATCGTTTAACATCGCGTGGGCTGTGAGCACGTCCATCCATATAGATCTAAAAAAGAAAGGGTGCGTGTACTTATGTACGCGCGTAAGAAGCTATACTTTATTTTTATTAAATTTATTTCTTTTTATATTTATTTAAATTTTAATCAATTTAAAAAAAAACGATTAAACAACATCCTCAAGCACGCATATTGGACATCCCTTTTCTTGACATCGTATAAATTCGGTAATTTTCGGTACGGTTCGGAAAGTTCACCTGCGGCTATATTCAGACTCGTCAAGTTACGTCGATCGTATTGTAATGAGCGATTTAGTGGGCAACTTCATTCTGTTAATTTTGTGTCACGGTGCGCGCGCATCGTAAAATTTCACTCTCATCAATTTTTCATAACGCGCCTAAAGAAGTATAACTTCAAAAACAAAATACCCAATTATCTATCTATATTTTTATCTTTTCTAAGCTGATTGACGACTCGATCGAGATTGATAATCACGCCACCTTTTCTGATATAAATCTTCATTAAAACAAAATTAATTATTTATCAGCACAATTATGAAGTGGGTCTGATGGAAGATCTAGATTTTCTGTAACAGCCACGTTCAAGGTCCAGTGTTGTCATTCGCGTTTCTTAATAAAGAGGTCGCAGGTTCCTGAATGAGGAAGCGCCACATTTCGATATAGCGAGATGATGATTTTTATTACGTTTATTGATGATCGACGAACACGTTGCCAGAGTACATGGGCATATTAAGCTGAACCGCCACCCACCTTAAGGCATGAGGTCAAAACCTTACTCGAGTTGTAGAGCGGCTGCCCCACCTCAAAGCGCATCGCTGGTACCCTCCTAACGCAAGGATGACCGTAGGATCGTGTCTACCCAACTACATCCGAATATAATAAATAATTGGAACATATTTAACACAAACACACGACACGACACGTGGGCATTCCTATGAGATATGAATTTGTAAATTTGGCAAACGTTCAAAGATGTACATATTATGAAAACGTCAACCGGTGAAAGCGCGTTATCTATGATCTGTCGAGATGAGGCAATTTGATCATTACACACATTACTGTCAACGGTGTTATTTATTTGTTTGAATACAAACACGAATGAGCTTTTACATTTGACAGAATATTCGTTAGACCAACTTTTGTGCTTAGTTGGCGAACGTTGGATAGAACTGTTTGGACATTGAGGAAAATGTGTTGGCCCTAATTTTGTTTAGGTGATGTTTAATTCTAAATGACTTATAAATTTAGATAGTTAATTTGACTAGGGTAATATTTTTTAATAATATCACTTTATTTTCTTCGGATTACGTGTTTTTTTTATTGCTTAGATGGGTGGACGAGCTCACAGCCCACCTGGTGTTAAGTGGCTACTGGAGTCCATAGACATCTACAATGTAAATGCGCCACCCACCTTAAGGTATAAGTTCTAAGGTCTCAAGTATAGTTACAACGGCTGCCTCACCCTTCAAACCGAAACGCATTACTGCTTCACGGCGGAAATAGGCAGGGTGGTGGTACTTACTCGTGCGGACTCACAAGAGGTCCTACCACCATTATCGTAGACACAATTAAAAATACTTGTACATTTATGATTTCATCTCGAAATTTTATAGAAAATATGACGGTAGTACAATATTATTACAAATTTGAACAAACAACACCTTAATTGTCTGTCACTACGAACATTTTAAATTTTCTCCTATGAAAATAATATACGCGAAATTAAACCGCAAAACTCTTTAATTAGAACATATTTTCAGTCTCTCCGTTATGTTCCTATTCACATCTACCCACAATCAGTCGTGTGTACTGGTCTGAAATGCTTCATATCTCAACTGCTTACCATTATCAGTGACCAGTTACTCGTAAGAATTAAAACATTATATGTCTTTATAGATTATATTAAATTTAAAAATATACCACAGAATATGACATATTTTGATGTTCGGCTAATATTTTATCGTGGGTTAGTTTGAGCATGTTGTTTAGTGAAGTATTAGAAATTAATCCACTAATAAAGTTCCCTAGCCCCTGTCAAATATACATATATTATGTACATTTTGTGTCGGCAAATATTTGATCAAGCTTTGGCCCACATTGACCATTAGAGCGACGCCGACGCGGCCGGAACGCGAATCGTCAATCATCTGCACACATTAATCTTGTGTAGACAACTTGATAGATCATCGCGTTCTGAGACTTCGAACCGGAGAAAGTATTAATGGATGCGGTATTTAATAACAAATTGGATCCGACGCGCAATATATTCTATTTTAAGATAGCAGAAACCGCAAATAGAGCCCAGTAAATTCTTAATTTTGAATTCGTCGTGGCCTGCGGGATAAGATGCCCGGTGCGTTCGTATCGAGCGATGCGATAGTGCCGGTGTTCGAATCTCGCAGGCAGATGCTAAATTTTCTAATGAACACGATTTTGACGATTCCATGACTTCCACGGTGAAGGAGTAACTTCGTGCATCAAAATCAACCCGCAATCATTATAGTTTCTTTAATTACTGGTTGTAGGGCGTTTTGTGAGCGCGCATGGGCAGTCACCACTATCCTGCCTATTTCTGCCTTTAAAACTGGATATAGCACGGTCTACCCAAACTACTTGAACACTAAATTAAATTAAATACGCTTTTACGTCTATTGAAGTAGAGTCGATAATTTACAGGATGCTTCTGATATTATTATGAAGTACCGAACAGCCTCCTCCATTGCTTCGCTGCTCCCAGCTCCAGCCCTCTCCGGCTCTCAGGTAATAAATCGTGTTAAACAAGTAGGTTGGACCGTTTTATCAAAGTCAATCGGTATCACGCCGGCAGCGCTGAGTAATTACACGGGCTCGTTCGACTTTCATAATGCGCGGTGATAAAAATTGTTTTATTAAGTTTATCTAGACAATGGCTTGTGGGTGGACAGTGCAGTGTGTTCGCATTTTTTCGGTGCCATGCCAATTATTATTCTTTGTACTTTCTTTTATCAGATAACCGACAAGAGAAACGCCTGCGTGATTACTTATTAATTTTTAATCACCGTTCCTTAATTTCCTATCGTGAATGATTTTTCAATGGTCAGACAACATAACCAAATGATAAGATAATAAATATGAAGTTTTTTGCATCATCATTTTGGCAATCCTTTTGACGTATTGTTTTTTAAAATTTCATGACGTCATCAGAATTCATAAGCATGCGTTTCGAAGTTATTTACCACGACTTTACATTAAATAATGTTTTGAATTTTTAATATATGGGTTTTTTTATTGCCTTTGTAAGCAGAACGAGCGTATGGCTTACTTTTTTCTTTCTGCCTATGCCTATTTCCTTGAGAGGCTATCTCAGTTTCGCCTTGACGTGTAGGTGAGCTCACGGGGTTCAAAACAGGAGTGTTGTTAACGCTGGCCCTAGCAAGAGAAAAAATCTACCACCGGATCGGAAGCGCGACCCACTGATAAGATTCGGTGAGAAACTCAATGGGCTGTCTATATCAGAGATAGTGACTGGACAGAATATGCGGAAGAAAGCATGCATAAGCATACTGGTTTATCTGATGGTCGATTGTCTCAGCGCTTTTACGTACGCCATTACGAGCCAAGATGCTACCGCTATGTTCAGATATGGACAAAAACAGTTTAAAATTCTTTATTTGTATTTTAAGCATTAAAAAAATTGCATACGCCAAAATAGGGAAGATGTGTAAAAAATGTGTGTGTGTGCAAGTCACACACGGTAGAAGTGAAACTTATAATATATAAAAATAATCGCAAGGGTCAATCACTCCGCAGCGCAATGGAGCAGCCGCACCCTGGGGGAACCACTTGCATGATCACGGTATCCCGACGCCAGGTAGGTATGATTTAGCAAGAGAAATAGGAGAACGTCTATCAACTGTGTAACATCTCGTCACCGTTTCAGGAATTGTTGAATTTACGTGCAGCGACATCTGTTGATAACAAACTAAATATAAATGAGATAAACATGGCGCGTAACGGAAGAAATTAAGATGGCGCGTAACCGAAAGACGTTACATACGTTTTTTCCTCCCTCCATTGATAAAGAAGTTTCACTTCAAACATTACACAATTATCTTAAAACCGAAAAATTCATACTCTAAAAGTAACAATGACATAAGTATTAATGATGATAATGTCCCGATGATCACCAAATTCATTAAAATAAATAATGATCTTTATCACTGTGTGATTTGCTAAGCTATCGCGTCATCCGACTATTTTATCTTAATGCGATTCGTATTTAGATTACATTCGAATAAAACTTGTGTCCCGCGGTGATATATAATGTGTTTGCCGTTTTCTAAAACGAAACAGGGATAAATGACAAACCAAAATAAACTAAGCATTAATACGTTATATTTTACATTTCATGGGGCACCAAAATAATTCAAGCCAATCGCTTTTCGCGTTCCGTTCGGGGTATTGACACCGGTGTGCTTAGTGCGAGTTTTTTAACGCTTTCGATAACGTAAAAGTTAACTCAAATTTGTATGGAATTGGAATGTTTGCCTACGTTTGCCGCTAGGGGCGCCGCTCCAAGTTTAACTGAGACTTTGAAACAATGTCCGAAGGTGCGTGGCGGCATTAACGTTGTCATATCCACAATTCTGGGTAAACTGCAAAACGCTGTGATCTTTTGTAACTGCATATGTATAAAGCTTTCTTTGTCCAAGATTAACGTGCCTAATAAACGTCTGCTTTAGAAGATTCTGTATAAATAAACCTCACGCACGATCCGTACTTGAATTCACAGTCACCCGACCCTCCGCATCAATGTGCGCCATTGAAGTGTGCCTCATCCATCTCATCTGAAGTTAGGTTTTAACACCCATAGGAGTTCGCGTTGAATGAAGCCCAATGCAGAATGACGTACTCTAAATCTAAGAATTTGCTCTCAAATATCACTCATATCGAAAGAATGGATAGATCTGATCTGCGTCAGCCCTGTCCTTCAATGGCCCCGACTGGGCTCCATCCCAGTCCAGGGTCGTACGCCGGCTGTGAGCGTCAGGAGTTTTTCGTGAGGTTCAACTCCCGCATACCGGATCCGGTGAGTTTCTCCTATACGAAATATCGAAATGATAGTGAATGCTAATAGTTACTAAAACTAAGCATCATACCTACTCGGGTTTGAGTTTCAGTTGGGGTCAATACAATTGTGAATTTATATTTATGTTCCTAATCTAAATGTACGTTCTTGTTCTGCTTGTGTTTTCAGTACCAAAAACACAGAAAAAATATCTTTAGATTGTATGTACATGCGATCGATGTTTTGGTCTAAACAATTCCCATATTTTTTTTGTAATAGAGCTGGTAACAATTTATATGCAGAATAGTATTCGAGCGCGAACAGAGATTTATTATTTTGTTATTGTTACATATTTTGTTATTTTATTTTATTGCTTTGGTTTTTTCTTCAAGTTTAAATTATGTTTAATAATAACAGCTTATAAACAAAACCATTTAACATTTGTGAAAGTGCACAAATGTGGGGAAAACAAACGAAACATTACTTTATCCGGTTCTTCCGAAAAAATCACTGAAGTCTTAATAGTTTTCCACTTTGTTCAATGCCGTCTCATTATGTTTTAAATAAATCAACTTTATTTCGAGTAGCAAAGTGCATGCTAACAAATGAAGATTAGCTAAAGACTAAAGTTTATGTCATTAAAAAAAAAAGACTATTGAAGTCGTAGTGGCCTTAAGGATAAGACGTCCGGTGCATTCGTATTGAGCGATGCACCCGGTGTTCGAATCCCAGGCGGGTACCAATTTTTCTAATGAAATAAGTACTCAACAAATGTTCACGATTGACTTCCACGGTGAAGGAATAACATCGTGTAACCAAAATGAAACTCGCAAAGTTATAATTTGCGTAGTTACTGGTGGTAGGACCTCTTGTGAGTCCGCAAGGGTAGGTACCACCACCCTGCTTATTTATTTCTGCCGTGAAACAGTAATGTCTTTTGGTTTGAGGGGTAGGGCAGACGTTGTAAAACTATATTTGAGACTTTAGAACTTATATCTCAAGTTGGGTGGCGCATTTACCTTGTAGACGTCTATGGGCTCCAGTAACCACCAGTTTATTTCTTGTTCGAACCATTAAGTCAGTCATAAGAATGAAACCTCAGATGCTTCAAACATTATGAAACATATAAATAAAAAAATGAAGCGCTTACACATTTTTATCTTATAATTAGTCTGCCCGGCATTTAATTTAAAACAACCTTCAACGATTCACAATCTCGGGGATCTTAAGTTGTTTACCGAACGATTACTCGGGCGTTCGTTCAAAAGACTCGTTATTTAAAACACTAAAGCCAAATCGTCCATCAACAACAAAAAAGTTCTAAGAAAATAAGACAGACGCAAAAATAAACAGTTTTCGAACACATTATGCAACCCGGTGTCAGTTCAACCGACTGGCTTGATTGATGACTGCCAAGATTGCGTACACCTAACGGCCAGAAGCGACGAGCTCTCCCTCCGACGGATCTAGTCTAGCAGCTCAGAGCTCGAGAGGCCAAGTTATGATGGGCACGCGAAACGGTGATAAATGAACGTAAGGATAAACATGGCTACTTTATTACAGGCAACCGTTATGATTTAATCAAGTTCTTGTCAGATTTGTAAGGTTCTTCCACTTGGGACCGATTTCTTTTTTAATATTTTTTGTTTACTGAACTATACTCCGCCATTCCTAAACAATAATAGTTCATTCTATACATATACTAGCTGACCCGGTAGACTTCGTAGTGCCTCAATCGATAAAAAGACCTAAACTTTTGTATATTATAAAATAAACTTAAAACAAACAAAAGGAATCCGTCCGACGGGGAACACATCAAAGGAAAAACAAAATTGTTATTTTTATTTTTAATTCCGAGCATTTTCAAATTTATCTATGTTTTAAACCTTCTCTGGACTTCCACAAATAATTCAAGACCAAAATTAACCGAATCGTTCCAGGCGTTCTCGAGTTTTAGCGAGACTAACGAACAGCAATTCATTTTTATATAATAATATATCGATTTTTTTTTATTTTTTTTTTATTGCTTAGATGGGTGGACGAGCTCACAGCCCACCTGATGTTAAGTGGTTACTGGAGCCCATAGACATCCAAAACGTAAATGCGCCACCCACCTTGAGATACAAGTTCTAAGGTCTCAAGTATAGTAACGACGGCTGCCCCGCCCTTCATACTGAAACGCATTACTGCTTCACGACAGAAATAGGCAGGGTAGTGGTATCTACCCGCGCGGACTCACAAGAGGTCCTATCACCAGTAATTACGCAAATTATAATTTTGCGGGTTTCATTTTTATTACACGATGTTATTCCTTCACCGTGGAAGTCAATCGTGAACATTTGCTGAGTACGTATTTCATTAGAAAAATTGGTACCCGCCTGCGGGATTCCAACACCGGTGCATCGCTCAACACGAATGCACCGGACGTCTTATCCGTTAGGCCACGACGACTACAATAATATATACATCTCATATCATTAATATATACATCTATATTTTGAAACTATATATAAGCTATGTGGGATTACTTTAGTCTCCTTATAAAATGATATATGAGACATTTATTTTTAATCCTTATCATCCGGTTTTACGACTTACATATATCTAGGTTATTAACCGCTTTCTTTATTTATTGCAAATAAAACAAATTGACGATTATTGATCGAGACTAAGTCATAAATGATAACTCGCGTAGAATTCTAAAAAACAGATAACAATGTGGGTCGACCTAATACAGCACAATTAAAGTTTTATTTTAACAATACTGTCATCGCTATTAACAGTATCAGTTAGCGGATATGAAAAAAGTCCCTGGCTTTTGTTTTTGTTTCTAACTCTGTTCACCCTGTTTCTTCTAACTCCTAAAACCGTCACTAGAGCGCGCTGTAATACGCAAATCCGTTGTCATGATACCCTTGTCATAAGTGACACACCATCCGTAGATTATTGATTTTTATTGAATATACAAGTTTTTTCTAATCCAAGTTTATTTTCATAATCATCCCTCGGAAAGTCGAACATGGTCCTTCGAGCCAATAGGTACAATAACAAACGTTACATCGCGAACTGCATTCTGGCCAGGCTGGTTGGGCAAAAGGGCTTTATCTTCAGAGTCATCCAACGGTGTCAAACAAATATTCGATACGACAAATGATTGCTTGCACGCTTTATCTAACCTTGGTATACCTGTATCGACATGGGACATCTTGATTATATATCTCATCACAATAAAATTGGATAATGAATCCCAGAAACAATGGGAACAAAAACTAAGCGAACAGGCTGATCGATTGCCTACACTAAGCGAGTTCCAATCATTCCTGGAATCAAGATATCGAGCACTCGAGTTTTTAGAACCAAACCAAAGAAGAGAGTCTAGAGGCAAAGATGCAGTGGATAAGCCGAAGGTGTTCAGCGTGACGACGTCTGTATCCTGCCCATTCTGTTCGGAAGATCACTTGCTTTATCAATGCAAGAAATTTGTACAAGAAGCAATCGAGAATCGCCGGGAGTTCATCCAGAAGAGAAAACTGTGTTTCAATTGCTTCGGAGCTAACCATTCGGTAACACAGTGCAAACGACGCACGGCTTGTCGGCGCTGTGGCCGACGTCATCACTCGCTGCTGCACCAGGAAGGCGGCACACACAATCCGGCCCTGGCGGGCCCTAGTCAGCCCGCTAATCAACAGCGGGAGCCAGCACAAGAACCGCAGGTGGCGGATCACGTGGAGCGTGTTGTCAGCCATTTTTCTAACAGTGAAATGAGATCAAGTAGTCAAGTAATGTTAGCTACCGCATTAGTTAATGTATCCAGCAAGGGTATGTATCACACACTTAGGACATTGTTGGATCAGGGCTCTCAAGCCTCGTTTATTAGTGAACACGCAGTTCAACTTTTGCAGCTTTGAAGGTTGCCAGTTCGAAGTACCATATCTGGTTTAGGAGGAGAAAAATCTAGTATTTCAGTAAAACATATGGTTCAATTTAAAGTACAGTCCACATATAACTCTTTTAGCTATCCCGTTCAAGCCTATGTTTTAAACTGCCTAACATCCACTCTTCCTTCACAGCAAATTCAATTACAGGATTGGCCGGAATTGTTGCAATTGCAGATGGCTGATCCAGGATATGGTACACCAAGCAATATAGATCTTCTACTGGGCGCTGATGTGTATGGTCAGGTTTTGTCAGAAAGCATATTGAGAAATCCATCTGGAATCTTGACAGCTCAAAATACACAGCTGGGATGGATCCTGTCGGGACGAGTTTAAGTTAGTGGGGATACTCCTTACATTATTAGCGCACATACCCATGACAACTCAATCAATGATTTGCTGCGTCAGTTCTGGGAGATTGAAACTGACTAGCATAATCCACTTTTATCCAAGGAAGAAGAATCCTGTGAAAGATACTTTGAATCCACTACAACTAGGGACAGTTTGGGTCGTTATGTTGTAGGTCTTCCTTTTCGCGACAACAATCCACTTGCTCAAGAAGAAACTTGAAAATAATCCAGTCTTGAAGCAAGAATAATCCAAGGTAATAAATGTAGCCACCTGGCTATGAATCATATAGAAGTAATTAATGACAAACAAGAAGCTGCTAAGCCAGGATGCGTTTATCTACCTCATCATGCAGTTGGTTGTTCGCGAGGACAAAAGTACAACGAAGGTCGGCGTTGTTTTCGACGCTTCGTGTAAGGGTACCAGCGGCAAGTCATTGAACAATGATTTATTGGTAGGTCCAAGGCTTCAACCAGAGTTACGACACATAATTATGAAATGGCGTACTTATCCTATATGTTTCGCAGCGGACATAGTTAAGATGTATCGAATGGTCAAGGTCGTACCAGAGCATACTGACTTCCAGATAATGTCACAAGGGTACTATCAAATGTAAGAAATCTAAAATTGTAAGACCAGTCTCCAAACTTTGCATTTTGCCTATCGCTTCTTAACATTACTTACCTGAATAACTGTGGATATTTCATGCAATGTATGTAACTTAAATGTATCTTTGGATGCATCAGCTATTAAGTATTTTGTTATTGTTTAGTTGTAAGTGAGTACGAACTGTTTAAAAGCAACCCTTGATTGAACTTTGTCGTTATTATGGTTTCTTTAATGTGATAGTTTATATTTAGTTCATGTTGAGCAGTTCTTTATTGATTACATTAGGTTAAGATGTTACGGTTTCATGGAAATGTTAATTGTACATGTAAAATTTGATGGCCTCATTGTTGGCTATGAACTTTTGTAGTTCATGGTGGGCGGAATGTTCACCCTGTTTCTTCTAACTCCTAAAACCGTCACTAGAGCGCGCTGTAATACGCAAATCCGTTGTCATGATACCCTTGTCATAAGTGACACACCATCCGTAGATTATTGATTTTTATTGAATATACAAGTTTTTTCTAATCCAAGTTTATTTTCATAATCATCCCTCGGAAAGTCGAACAAACTCAAAAATTTACGTAATTTTTTTTTTTTTTTATTACTTAGATGGACGTAGACGGACTAGTTCACGGCCCACCTGGTGTTAAGTGGTTTCCGGAGCCCGTAAACATCATCAACGTATATGCCGCTCACCTTGCGACAGAAGCTCGAAATCTTAGTCTTATAATACAACGGCAGCCTCACCCTTCAACATTCTCGCTCACGACTCGGTCGTGCGCGGACGTGCTTTCCGATCCGTGGCCCGCTTGCGAGCTGCGTCTCTGAACTCACAGTTGTGCTCGACAGTGTAGTGACCGTGAATACATCGTGCGTACAATTCAGTAGTGCGGACGTGCCGATCCGTTGGTCGCTTGCGATCTGCGTATCGAGGTCCATTTTTGTGCGCTAAAGTTTTGTAACCGCGAACCCACCCTTACCAACTGCCTTTTTCAAGGCAAAACCAATCGCTACGTTCAGCTTCCTGTGGCACTCACAGGCTAGCGATTTCCTAACCCTTCCCAAAAACAACAGTCTTTTTCAAGACTAGACCCCCGCTCGCGATTCTGCCTGCTGTAGCACTATACAGCCCGAGCGGGTTCCTTTCCTTTTCCCCGCCGATTGCCGTTTTCACGGCATAGGCATTCCCCCCCCCTGCTCCTTGCTGTCCTGCAGCACAGGGAGGTTACAAATCCTATCCGGGGCCTCGCCTTTCGGCGAGTTCAACAAAAGTCCCGGGGCCGCCCCCCCCGGGCAAGAAGACCGAAGAATGGAGAAAGAAGACGTTAGTGATATTGTCGGGTTCCTCCGGGATAGGTACCCGTCAATTAGGGCCGAGTACCTAGAGTTTAGGGCCGCCCGTGGCAATCCCTCCCCCCCCGCGTCCGTCGCCGCGTATCTCAAACGTGCCTCGGAGGCACGCCGCGCGCCCCCCGCCGCCGCGTCAAGTTCGAGCGCACGTTCCCACGATGCGGCTCATGTAGCGCCTAACGCTACCCCCACCCCCGCGCCCGCGTCGTTTACGTCATCGCGCGCTTCATCCGTCGCGACCTCGATCGTTTCGAGTTCAGGCTCCGATACCGAATCGGAGATGGATTTCGAATCCGCGTCAAGCCCTCAGCCTGGAACTTCGGATGGGTTCCAAACCGTAACGCGCGGAAAAAAGCGTACTCGCGCCGTGGAGTCCCGGAGCTCCACGACGAAGCAAACTAAATCCGCGACCGCCTCCCGCCCGCAGGTAGTCGTGACACCGGAGTCGGACTCCGCTCGCCGTGTAACCCCGCCGCCGCGTCCCGAGCCCGCGCCCGCTCCCAAAGTAGCTGCCCCGCCCCCGCTGATACTTCAAGAGAAGACAGCGTGGAATCGCGTGTCCCAGGCCCTTCAGGCAAATAAAATTAACTACACCCATGCGCGCAACGTCGCGCATGGGATTCAGATTAAGGTCGCAACGCCGGGCGACCCTAGGGCCCTCTCAGCATACCTCCGAAAGGAGAACATAGGTTTCCACACCTATGCTCTTCAGGAGGACCGCGAGCTCCGCGTAGTAGTACGCGGAGTCCCCAAGGAGTTGGATATAGACTATGTTAAGGAGGATCTGACCGCTCAGGCCCTCCCGATAGTTAGTGTGCACCGGATGCACAGCGGGCGGGGCAAACAGCCCTATAATATGATACTCGTGGCGTTAGAACCCACCCCGGAGGCCAAAAAGAAGATCGCATGTCTCACGACAATTTGCGGCCTATCCGGGATCTCGATCGAAGCCCCCCATAAGCGTGGCACTCCCGGGCAGTGCTACCGATGTCAGCTTTACGGCCACTCGGCTCGTAATTGCCACGCGCGCCCCCGCTGCGTAAAGTGCCTCGGCGACCACGCCACACTAGATTGCTCGCGTGTTAGGGAAACCGCGACCGAACCTCCAAGCTGTGTCCTATGCCTTAAGCAAGGGCACCCCGCGAACTACCGTGGATGTCCTAGGGCTCCGCGAAAACGTCCGACCCACCCAGCCCCCCGAACCGTCGGCCCAAAGACTTCGGCGCCTTCAGTGCCGAAACCCGCCTTCGTGCCGGCTGCAGTTCCCACGGTGTCGGCGTGGAAAAAACCGCTGCCGTATACGAAGGCGGGAACGGAAACCGCACCCCCGCCCCCGCTCGTGACACGCCCCGCGCCCCAGCCCCTGCTCGCACCTCGCCCCGCGCCCGCGTTCCGTCCCCCGCAACCCTCTGCCGCCAACGACTTCGCGCTCGTGCGTGACTTCGTCACCGCGGTCAACTTCGACCGTCTGCGATCGTTCGCTGACGCTATCCGTAGGTCGGTAACCCCCGAACAGCGGCTCGCGGCCGCTTTCGATCACATGGACGTTTACGAGTCCGTGTCGCGTACGTTATAAAATCTTTACCGGTAACCAATGGCGCAAAAAGGTAGAGAAAAACCGTATTCCCTTACGTTAGCATTCTACAATGCTAACGGACTCGCGCGGCAACGCGATCAAATTTTCGAATTCCTCCGCGATAATCTTGTAGATATTCTATTAGTGCAGGAAACCTGTCTGAAGCCCTCGCGTCGCGACCGGAAAGTCGCGAATTACGTCATGGTTAGGAATGACAGACTCACCGCCTCCAAAGGCGGGACTGCCATTTACTATAGGCGGGCCCTGCACGTTGTCCCTCTCGATACTCTCTCGATACGCTCTCACATATCGAGGCGTCAGTGTGCCGTATCTCGCTGACGGGACACCAGCCGATCGTCATCGCATCCGTTTATCTCCCCCCGGACAAGCCCCTTCTGAGCAGTGACATCGAGTCACTGTTCGGCATGGGAGACTCCGTCATCCTGGCAGGCGATTTAAATTGCCACCACACTAGGTGGAACTGCCATCGTACTAACGTTAACGGTAGGCGTCTCGATGCGTTTATAGACGACCTCACCTTTGAAATAGTCGGTCCCCCAACTCCAACATGTTATCCGTATAACATCGCGCTCCGTCCGAGCACTATAGACCTGGCATTGCTTAGGAACGTAACTCTGCGCTTGCGTTCCATCGAAGCAATGTCAGAGCTCGACTCAGACCACCGACCTGTCGTTATGCAGCTCGGTCGCCCCCACAACCCAGTCACTGTTACGAGGACCATGGTGGATTGGAATAAGCTGGGCACGTGCCTAGCCGACACCGCTCCGCCAATCCTCCCTTACGGCCCGGATTCGAATCTATCCCCCGAGGACACCGTCGAATCCATAAACATCATTACCGATCACATATCTTCCGCGATCATTAGATCTTCTAAAGAAGTCGATGTGGAGGACAGCTTCCACCGCATCAGACTGTCCCCCGATCTTAGGAATCTCTTAAGAGTTAGGAACGCGGCAATCCGGGCCTACGATCGTCTTCCCACGCATCCAAACTGGATTCGGATGCGTCGTCTACAACGCGAAGTCCACTCCCGCTTAAGCGACGCGCGTAACGATAATTGGCATAGTTATTTAGAACAACTCGCGCCCTCCCACCAAGCATACTGGCGACTAGCTAGGACTCTCAAATCCGAAACTACCGCTACTATGCCTCCCCTCGTACGCCCTTCAGGCCAACCACCGGCATTCGATGACGATGACAAGGCTGAGCTGCTGGCCGATGCACTGCAAGAGCAGTGCACCACCAGCACTCAACACGCGGACCCCGAACACACCGAGTTAGTCGACAGGGAGGTCGAGCGCAGAGCTTCCCTGCCGCCCTCGGACGCGTTAACCCCCATTACCACTGACGAAGTTAGAGACGCGATCCACAACCTACAACCTAGGAAGGCACCCGGCTCCGACGGCATCCACAACCGCGCGCTTAAACTCTTGCCAGTCCAACTGATAGCAATGTTGGCTACAATTTTAAATGCCGCTATGACGCACTGCATCTTTCCCGCGGTGTGGAAAGAAGCGGACGTTATCGGTATACATAAGCCGGGCAAACCAACAAACGAAACTTCTAGTTACCGTCCGATTAGTCTCCTCTCGACGATAGGAAAAATTTACGAACGGCTCCTTAGGAAACGCCTCTGGGATTTTGTTACCGCGAACAAATTTCTCATAGACGAACAGTTCGGATTCCGCTCAAAACACTCGTGCGTACAACAAGTGCACCGCCTCACGGAGCACATTCTGATAGGACTAAATAGGCGAAAACAAATCCCGACCGGCGCCCTCTTCTTCGACATCGCGAAGGCGTTCGACAAAGTCTGGCACAACGGTTTAATTTATAAACTGTACAACATGGGAGTGCCAGACAGACTCGTGCTCATCATACGAGACTTCTTGTCGAACCGTTCGTTTCGATATCGAGTAGAGGGAACTCGTTCTCGTCCCCGTCAACTGACCGCCGGAGTCCCGCAAGGCTCCGCGCTCTCCCCGTTATTATTTAGTTTGTATATCAATGATATACCCCGGTCTCCGGAGACCCATCTAGCGCTCTTCGCCGATGACACGGCTATCTACTACTCGTGTAGGAAGATGTCGCTGCTTCATCGGCGACTCCAGATCGCAGTAGCCACCATGGGACAGTGGTTCCGGAAGTGGCGAATAGACATCAACCCCACGAAAAGCGCAGCGGTGCTCTTCAAAAGGGGTCGCCCTCCGAACATCACTTCGAGCATCCCACTCCGTAGTAGGCGCGCAAACACCTCCGCCGTTAGTCCCATCACTCTCTTTGGCCAGCCCATTCCATGGGTCTCGAAGGTCAAATATCTAGGCGTCACCCTCGACAGAGGGATGACATTCCGTCCCCATATAAAAACGGTACGCGACCGCGCCGCGTTTATTCTAGGACGACTCTATCCAATGCTTTGTAGTCGAAGCAAACTGTCCCTCCGTAATAAGGTAACTCTCTACAAAACTTGTATACGCCCCGTCATGACGTATGCAAGCGTAGTGTTCGCTCACGCAGCCCGCACCAACTTGAAATCCCTTCAGGTTATTCAATCACGATTCTGCAGGATAGCCGTCGGAGCGCCTTGGTTCCTTAGGAATGTGGATCTCCACGACGACCTGGAGCTCGACTCCCTTAGTAAGTATCTACAGTCGGCATCGCTGCGCCATTTTGAGAAGGCGGCACGACATGAGAACCCTCTCATCGTAGCCGCTGGAAATTACATACCCGACCCAGTAGACCGAATGGTAAACCGTCGACGTCGCCCACAGCACTTCATTACGGATCCTCCTGATCCATTAACGGTGCTTTTAGGCACCACAAGCACCGGTCACCGTCCTCGTCGAACCCGTCGCTTGCGACGAAGGGTTCGACGAGCGAACTAACCCATAGACACAGCCCACTGAGTTTCTCGCCGGATCTTCTCAGTGGGTCGCGATTCCGATCCGGTGGTAGATTCTGCGAAGCACTGCTCTTGCTAGGGTCAGTGTTAGCAACTCTCCGGTTGAGCCCCGCGAGCTCACCTACAAACGTTAGGGTGAAGCTGAAATAGCCTCTCAAGGCTATCAGCATAGGTAGGAAAAAAAAAAAAAAAAACACCTTTCAAACCGAAACGCATTGCTTCACGGCAGCAATAGACAGGGGACGGTACCTACCCGTGCGGGCTCACAAAACTCCTTACCTTTTACGGGAAGATACTGTGCTATTCCAGACCAACACCAAATTCTCTTTTGTTATATGTGAGCCATTGATAAATAGTCTTTAGAAAAACTGGCATCTGTCCCAATGTCGAGTCACGGTAAACATGTCTCGGAACGTTTGACTCATGTGTCTAACTGCTTTTCACAATATCTTCAAGTTTATCTAGCTAATTCTAAATACATATTAATATGTAATAGTGGTCCCACAGTAGTTGAAATTCGAGTATAATTAGTTGAAATTATAAGTTTGAACATTATTATATTTCTATAATCACAAATTTCGCCAAGACTATAGACAAATAATATTGAAGACAAGCAATGTTAATCTATTCTCAATTTGACCATAGGCATTAAACAATAACAAAATTTTGATAATAAGCAAAGATATGTGTTGTGTCAAAAAAAACATTAAATCATTTAAAAAAACATTACATACACTACTATGTAATGTTTTTTTAAATGATTTAATGTATTTTTTATGCGTAATTTTAAAAAAATCAACATGCTGCACTCTTTCTTTATATTCTCTATGTGGGAAATTTCATACTCCTCCGTCCGCGCAATTTTCGTAAAAATGGGTACAAAATTTTTGTTTCACGTATTAATAAATATATAGATTTCGTTCGAGACCTAAGCGGAACAAATCTTTTGGAAGCTCGATGCATTACCACCAGTCTATACAGTCACGATACACGACGTAATGTTTTTGAACTAAATGCTATTAATTGATACATTACGTTGTGATTACATTACGTTTTGACATTACAATATTACGTTTTGACATTTCAAGCTCTACATATAGAGTTCTTCTAATGTATTTTTTATAAAGCTTATGGACTCATAAAATCGGTAGTAGAGTTCTGATCTAAGCTATCACGTCAACCTGTGGTATTAGTTCGTGTTATATTTTCTACATTGCGTATGTGGATGTACTAGCTTACGATCTGTTTAGTGAACTCATAGACCTAATAATGTGAATGTCGTCACCCACCTTGAGGCATGAGGTCTAAGTCTTAATTGTATACTATACCGGCTACCCCATCCTTCGACGCGGGACTTATGACTGTTTCGCGATAGAAACAGGCAGGATAGTAGTATTAGTAGTACCTATGCGTGCGACCTAGCAATACGCGCTACCATCAATAAAACGGTGTACCAATCAATAATATATAGAGACTTTAAGCCTTGAGGTGACAGTGATTATGGTCGAATTTTGACTAAACGACATTATTTATTATTACGTAGTAGTTTTCACAGGTCAGATTTAAAATCGAATCAAATTGAGAGAACTTTTAAAATACCGTACATTTTGTTACTTTTTTTTATTGCTTAGTTGGGTGGACGAGCTTACAGCCCGCCTGGTGTTAAGTGGTTACTGGAGCCCATGGACATCTACGACGTAAATGCGCCACCCACCTTGAGATATCAGTTTTAAGGTTTCAGTATAGTTACAACGGCTCCTTCGCTCTTCAGACCGAAACGCATTACTGCTTCACGGCAGAAACAGGCAGGGCGGTGGTACCTACCCGCGCGGACTCACAAGAGGTCCTACCACCAGTAAAAAGCTTCAATCAGTTTTAAAATTGCTGTAAGTTGAATAGCATTTTCAGAAAGCCCAAAAAATAAAAATCGAGCACAATTTCCCAAGTTCGAAGCTCTCGCGGTCCCAGTTTACGAGACATTAACAAGCTCGCCTCGGGTGCCCTCCGCGGGTAATTTGTCAACGTCAAAACTCATTTTTATTGTAACCAAGTTGTCAAGTTTGTCGGCTCCCCTTATATCTTTTTAATGATACGTTACAACAAAGTAGAACTTTAATGTCACGTTTCTTGAGATAATCATTTCGGGTATTTCAGTGTAATGGCCGGACTGTCGTAGTCATGGTACGTAACTCACTCCGCTGTGGGAGATAATAATAAGTTCTAAAATAGAAATTTTGTGGAGTAACTTACAAGGTCGGAGACATACACCAAGCTATATCGTTGAATTTCGTTCACTACTATTTAACAATTAGAATCCAATGAATACATTGTCACTGGTCGTAGGACCTCTTGTGAGTCCGCACGGGTAGGTACCACCACCCTGCCTTTTTCTGTCGTGAAGCAGTAATGTTTCGGTTTGAAGGGTGGCGCAGCCTTTGTAACTATACTGAGACCTTAGAACTTATATCGCAAGGTGGGTGGCGCATTTACGTTGTGGAAGTCTATGGGCTCCAGTAACCACTTAACACCAGGTGGGCTGTGAGCTCGTCCACCCAGCTAAGCAATAAAAAAAATCCTAGTTTCTTTTATCGAACATAGCGCAGTGTTATAAGCTTAGACCTAATTAGATAAACAAAACGAATATCTATTTCAAGAATCGAAGCATCGTTACACACCATAATAGCCTCTAGCCGTCTTTGAAGAACCGATTCAGAACAATCGAATGTTCCAATTCCATAATCGGTTAGAGAACGATAATTCGAATACATTAAGCGGTATCTAATCGTCCGGCATCAGCATTAAGGCAATCAATATCTGTCAGCGAATCAGTCTAATCTCATTATCGTGGTATTAAATTGTGATTTATATTAACTTCGGGTCCAAATATAATAATTTTATTTACGATTTCACCTGAATAGAGCCGATAAAATGTAACTGAAAGACGAATTAAATTCTATCGAACTTTGTGCTTTCCAAATAATGATCGATTATTTTAATCACATGATTGATTTATTTCTTGTTTTGTTCAACGTCATTACTTGACATTATTTTGGTAATACGGGAATTTTGCTTACAGGAGTGTGCGGTTCGGTCCAGTCACGGCATAAGACTTACTGACCATCTTAAGATAAAACCGATAGTCAATAGCTAAGCTAAGCTGCTACCCCGACCGAGAGACCAATGGGTGCAGGATGGAGGGGACAACAGGATTTGGTCGGTTCGACTCCGCCATGGCTAGTTTCCCACCCCCAACGGGTATACGATCTGGCGATTTCCTATTAACAAAAAAAACAACTGCTAATAATAAATAGTGAGTAAATAAATTCATGAGAAACATAAATGAAGATATTTTACGGACCTCTTTCGCTGAATTGTCTAGATTAGCACGAACACAGCTTTTTTTGTCGTATTGTGTATTCCTCGGTTCATCAGATATTGGGCAGCAGTTTCTTCTGAATTCACATTTAAGTTACAACAGAATACAGAAATCGCCTACTGCCATTTTCAGGACCCAACCATCAGAAGCTACACGAGTGTTTACGCTAGTATTTTACAATGCTGTTCCTTCATCATGGACATCTTTTACGCATTTATTAGGTACGTATTTACTAACGACAAAATGTATCTGAACCAACAATCGAATCTGTTGTGGTCGTATCGCAGTCAGTAAGTACTCTATGTGCCTTTTAGTTTAAGTCTTCCATATTCTAATTCGTATTACATTACGTGTGATCCAAAGCATATTCGTAAAATATATATTTTTTTTGTTAATTCACATCAAAAATCCAGCATATGGCAGATACCTATAGTGTACAAACTCTTGAGCGCAGCATTCATACATAGCTTCAATTGATATTTTGCCACACATTAAATATCTTTATCCAATGTGCTTTTGATTGTGAATAAAGAAATTCTATTTTACATATTTTATCACTATTGGCATAAAAAATGGTTTAGCATTGAAATTAACTCAATACCTAACTGAAATGTTATATTTTCTCAACTGGCTTTACCCTACATCTCTGCTCATCTAAAATATTCACTTGAAATAGTAATAATACCCTCACAATAAGTAAAAACAATAAATTACACATATTTCGTTACATGCAGGCATGGCATACACGATGCCATATTTAGCCAAAATATTACCCTAAATAAATAAGTAAGTAAATCTTTTAAGTACGATATCAATTAAGACACGAATACCGCAGTGTGACGTCATACCAATCCTGCGTCAAAAAAGGGGTTTTCCAGTTTCAATTTATCATTGATTAATCGGTATTTAACATATAATTAATTAAGGCATTAAACAAAAAATTATCGTGATAGTAAATTAATTAGAGAAATTATGGTGATTCAGCCATATTTGCAGGTGCGAAACTTGTTATAATGTTTCTGGCTTATCAGTTTAGGAAATAACCGAGAAATACACGAGCATACAGGTGTTTTTGGGTCGGGAGGAAATCGCAGAAATTCCGCCTATGCCTTAGGAGCGGCAAGCGGAGAATGTTAGAGTTGAGCCGGCTAAAGTCCCTGAAAGAAAGACAATGTTTGCACTGGACGGTGCTTTTAGGTAGCTCAAGCCCCGGTCACCGTCCTCGCCGAACCCGTCACTTGCAACGAAGGGCTTGGCGAATAAATTAACCCACAGATACAGCCCACTGAGTTTCTCGCCAGATCTTCTCAGTGGGTCGCGTTTCCGTTCCGGAGGTAGATTCTGCGAAGTACTGCTCTTGCTAGGGCCAGTGTTAGCAACGCCTCTGGTTTGAGCCCCGAGAACTCACCTACATGCTAGGGTAACGCTGATATAGCCTCTTAAGGCTATCAGCATAGGTAAAAAAAAGAAATGGACTGGACATCAAAGCCAGCGGTCGTCCTCGTCACCTCGGAACTCGTCATGGTCTAAAGGATGAGATCCCTGGTGCATTTGTAACGAGTAATGAGATTATACTCCAATCGGTGATCGAACCTGGAAACTGGTACCATTTTTTCTAACTAAATACCCTACGTACTGAGCTCACGTTTACGAAGGGCTTCCAAGATGAAACCTGAATACCTTAGAGGGGCAGGATTCCGGTAAAATGTCTATCACGACTCCCTGTTCTATGGCGATGGCGACAGCTCTCTCGTGCCCCGTAACCTAGTAGCGTAGAGGTCCTACCACCAGTAAAAGTAGTGCACTCGCAAGAGTCGAAAGTCATCCTCGGATATAAGCCGGCAACTAGTACAAGTCTGTATTAATGTAGTCGTGACAAATATACTGGTGGTAGGACTTTTTGTGAGTCCGCACGGGTAAGTGCCACCACCCTGCCTATTTTTGCCGTGCAGCAGTAATGCGCTTCGGTTTCAAGGATGGGGCAACCGTTGTAGCTATACTTGAGATCTCAGAACTTATATCTCAAGGTGGGTGGCGCATTTACGTTGTAGATGTCTATGGGCCTCAGTAACCGTGGGCTGTGAGCTCATCGGCCCATCTAAGCAATAAATAAATAAAAAGCATGGGGCGTTGCTCTCATGAGGTACAGATTCCAAGCACGTCCATGTCCAAGTCGCATTTACTTTGATGGCACTCTACCGTCGGCGCATCTCCGATCCAGTGCAAGTACTTACAGACCGAGCACTGTAATGTAGGAGAACTAGGGAAGTAGTCCAACTATTTATCGCTGAGAACTCGTTTAAAGAAGAACATGCCATAGATCGCAGAAAAGTAGTAGGAGTTTATTCCAGATCCAATGGACGAGCGCATTTGTAGTAAAGGCTGTAGCGGTGGCGGATTGTGCACTGGACTTTTATAGATATGTTTTTATTTGTTTATTGCTTAGATGTCCATCCGGCTATGGAATGAGCTCCCCTCCACGGTGTTTCCCGAGCGCTATGACATGTCCTTCTTCAAACGAGGCTTGTGGAGAGTATTAAGCGGTAGGCAGCGGCTTGGCTCTGCCCCTGGTATTGCTGAAGTCTATGTGCGACGGTAACCACTCACCATCAGGTGGGCCGTATGCTCGTCTGCCTACAAGGGCAATAAAAAAAATGTGTGGGCGAGCTCACTCACAGCCCACCCTTCAAGTCGACACGCATTACGGCTTCAGAAACAGGAAGGATGGTGGTACCTACCAGTGCGGACTCACAAGACCTCCTACCACCAGTAATTACCCAAACTATAATTTTGCGGGCTTGATTTATATTACACGATGTTATTCATTCACCGTGGAAGTCGTATCGTCGTAGTGCTTGGTGTTCCAAGAGACGTAACCAGCTCCGTTAGATAACATCTCACTTCAAAGTCTCACTCTCAAATCTAACTTCAACATCCTGAATTGATATATATGACGGTGTACTCGCGTCAAGCGAGGCAGCTATGCTGATGTCGTAAACAACATCACGCCATAAAAGCATAATTAAGTAATAAAAACTCGAAAGATTATAATCAAAGTTTGGAATTAAAATTTAATTATGTAATTAAATTTAATAATGTAATTAAGTTTTAAATTACAATTGAGAAATAGTTCTCGTGTCCATAGTGGCATTCACGTTGCGGCCTCTTGATTGGCCACTTAATACTGGACGGGTTCGTACATCCACCTCAACATTTAGCCCTTGCGTTCCCGGACTATTGATCTCAATTGGTACAGGATTCCTTAAAAAGCGATGACTTGGAGATGTTGAAATATGTTAACATGTATGATGACCATCTAATCTACTAGCTAGTTGAATAGCTAGTAGAATGAAAACAATTCAAATTACAGAAAAAGCTAAACTATTCATGCCACAAAAAAAAAAAACATACAATCAAACAAAAAACAATGTCATTTAAAAACAATCCGTCGAACAATTAAAACCACATGTTGTTTCACACAAAATTTTGTCGCACTGTTCTTTTAAGACTTCAATAATAATTGTCTCCGTATTATGAAGTGTATTTTTTTATACGATTTCGATAATTATTGCTGATTACAAAGGAACGTGTCAGTGGGCCGCAGGGTAATGACATCAAATTACAGTGAACTTAGTTTTGTTACAACTTTTAATGGTAGGTTGGGCGTCGAAAATTGCTGTGGAAAATTCGTATTGTGACAGCTGTTAGGAATGTGATGGCTTTGTTTCTTTATGTACTCCGCTTAATAATACGCTGTCTGGAATGTATGTATTCCTTTTCACACATTCATAATATAAACGAACAGTGTATGTACTTGAATAGATTATAGACACAGAAATTAAAAAATAATAGTTTAAAAAAACTAACAAAATTCACTTTTATAGAAAATCCAACTAAAAAATAGAAAATAAATTTTAATTAAAAATAGTGTAAGAAATAACGATTTTATTGTAAAAAAAAACGACATATTTAGTTATTAAACTATTATTAATCTAAACTAGTGGTCCCCCAGTTGTCGAAGTTCGACTATAATTAATTGAAATTATAAGTTTGAATATTATTATTAGTTCTATTGTCAAATACTACTATATTTCTATAATCACAGGTTTCGCCAAAGCCAAGACTACACTATATACAAATCACATTAAAGACAAACAATATATACATACGTCTGAAGCTAATAAAAGCATATTAATAAAACTGATTGTTTCAAAACAAATATTAACTTGAAGCTATGTATTATAGAGATACAGAGCTACGGTTAAACCCTTAGCAGATAGCCGAGAGATCGTCTATACATTCAAGCTAAAAAAACAACAAGCTAAATCGTTCAACATCGCTTTGCTCCATTTCGAAGCAATAAATAAAACAAGCTAATATTGAACTTTCATATCGCTGAAGGCAATATGATGAATTTCGGGTAGAGACTGTAATACATCTAACACTAGGACTGACACAAGATATATTGCGAGGGATGTGGCGGGGTGCCCTCTATACTGTAAAAATTAAATGTTACCTGTTGGTTGGAGAATGGGAAAGTTGGATATTTGTGCGTCATATTATTTGTTAACTGTGTGTTCAATAATACTTTTTAGTTTAAGTAGGCATTAGGTTGAATATTCAAAGTATGGTGAACTTATTAGATAATTGACGTAATAGTATATAGTCTGAAAGCTGCGAGCCCAAGATAAAACCAAAAAAACCGCACTTGTTAAAGCGATTTTTAGCAATAAGTAGATAAGAAATTATATTAGTGACTTTCCTTTTTTTTGGCTGTCAATAGTGGACACCACAAAACTTATAAGTTGTAAATTTAACTATATTATGATCGCCTTCCGGTTATTATTCAGAAATTCATATAAGCCATCCTGGTTACCATTATGAGCTTTCCACAGTCCGTCCTAAAACATCAATAGCATTATAGCCTTCTAAAACCCAACCTTGGATTTTATTACCCTCTCTTACTATATTATTATATCTGGTCTGATCTAAATGGTTACTGTTAATTAATCTATAACATGAAGAATGTTTTACCTCCCCGACCTTTATATTTTATGACACTCCGAGCTACGGGAGTCCCTCAGTGGGTGGCGCGGGATAGTCCCACCAAAAAAAATTCCCCTACTGTCAACCCTGACGTCCTCCCTCAGATAGTGCCACTCCAGCTACTAGTAGATACCATTTAATCATAAAATAAAGTGATAAGAGTGAAAAAAAATTACATTAAATTCTCATAAAAATACTTCATCTTCTCAGGTGTCAAGGGTCAGATAGAGCAACTAGCTACAAGCTTACAATGTTTATGAAAGCGATCCCAACATTTATCTGCGTTGAAAGCAAAATGTCACAACTCCAAGGAAGACGTGACTACATAATTATACGATTAATGTCTCGTTACAAAAATGACAAGTGAAATTTTGCCTCAGGACGTAGCGACAGCACGAACGGTATTTAACCTCAAATGACAGGGTAATGACGTCATAATGCTATAGTACAGACATGGCTTTTATGCAGAGCACGCATTACAAATATGGTAATATGACTTAACGAGACAGTCGTGTTGTTAGAATAAATAACGGTACTTTATACCTATTTAAAGACTTCTGTTATGCATTTGGCCTCGCATAGTTGCTACCATAAAATCATCATACAGAAGATGTCCATTAACACAATCAAAAATCGCATTCTACGGACGATTTGGAAGTTCCGAATCATGATAAACGTATAAGATCGAACGGACCCTAACCACTTGCCTCATCTATGATCTCAATCTCAGAGATAGTGTCATTGTGAAGTCGTTCGATTGTACATATTTTTAAAGTATATTTCAGTATTATCATCATTTTCAGCCCTTCGTTACCCACTACTGGGCTTATGCACCCCCTTTTTATGTCATCATGTTCGATTGCCCGCCATTATCATCCAGGTCTTTCTCCATCTTTTTGGTTGAATTCATAAACTTTGGGGTGCTTAGCTTTAAATCGTCATAGTGGCTAGTGCGTCTAGACGAGTTGGCGTCATAGCCTCGTTCGCTGATCAACAGGTATAGTTGAAGTCACTGTCCACGTCCAACGGCGCGACGAGCGAACTAATCCATAGACACAGCCCATCGAGTTTCTTGCCGGATCTTCTCAGTGGGACGTGATTCCGATCCGGTGGTAGATTTTCCGAAGCACTGCTCATGCTAGGGCCAGTCTTAGTAATACTCTCAGTATCAGCCCCGTGAGCTCACCTACATGTTAGGGCGAAGCTGAAATAATAGCCTCTTTGGCTACCCGTGAATAAGAAGGAAAAATAACAAACAGGTGAAGCTATCTTGGGTGGCGAAATCTTTTGGCACCCCGTAAACATTGCTTTCCCTATACGGCCACTTTTACCAAGAGGAGTGATCTGAGGAACTAATGGATATGCTATCGATATCTCCTTTTACAATCATGCCAGTTGATTTAAATTGATTATGCCCGATTATAACATTGATATCGCTGCCGTGATGACATTTTGACTGACTCAATTCAAGTTACTCTCAACAAAACAAATGAATTAGATACAAAACGAAATCTCCCCTATCAATACGTTTCGGCGTTCAGTATCCAGACATCTATCGCTTTCACGAGTCGACATGTAATTTATGTTCACCATTGTACGTGGAGGCTCGATTATTCATATTTATATCGCTCCACTGTGGGCATCGAATGAAATATTGTGCGGAGAATATTACTTTGTGTTGTAAGTGCTTCGCTACTGTTAATGATATATATACCTTTACATGATGTTTGAGCATTACGATTTGATCTATCACTTTGATTATTTCTTTTTTAAAGGAGAAATTGTGTATTTCGGTCGTGAACTTATATCCTAATTTAATTTAAATAAGACCTCTAAAGATGGTGTTTAAATCTGATGTTAATTTTCGCATTAGACCGACATTATTAGATTTTGATCTTCCTCATAACTTGGAGCGCATTGAACACCCATTAGCCTCAATGAGTCCGTACAAAAGTCAGAAGGAACGACCCCTGTTATGGAATTCAAAATCATCTTATTCGATAGGTTTTTTTTTTGCTTTTTTCCCGAGTTTCGTTCAGTTAGTGGCAATAGAATAAATATTATTATGCCGGTTATCTTTTAGAGATTATAATATTTTGACTTGAAAGAAGACTATGAATAGTAGATTAATGGTTTTTGTAATCTCATAACTTCATTCTTTATTGGCTTACATTTTTGATGTATCAATACTTTGTTTCACGCTCATTATAGTTTAAAAACGTTACAATGTTAGAAAATTTTCGCCTAGTCAATCCTAATGATTAGTTCTTATACCGTATCAATCATATCAATAGTTAAAAAACTTATCAATCATCGTGATAAGCCGTCAGATTGTGGGCGTATATTCGCTGTGTTTGACCACACATGATGCGTGCCCATTATAATTCTGAAGCATTAATCTTGCTCTTTGTATGGCGGCACATCAGTTACGTTTTGACATATAAATGAGGATGTGATTATTACGTAGTCACATGATTTATCTATTATGAATTAAGGATTTTTGGTTAAGGCTTCTGAGATTACAATCGTTCAAAAGTTAATACTATTTAACACTGCTTCTAAGTTGAAAATTGTATGATTTAAGTGTGTAAATTAAGTAATGTTTTTGAACTAAGAAATCCATGAAATCTTCTCATTAATCACACAATCTCGCTAATTTGTATAACTAATAAACTAACTTGTATAAATAATAACTCAAATGAGTAGGTATATAGGAATAGACACATACTATATCCGTTCCCATCTATGAAGGGCATTTAAGGATACACAACACCATCGTGCATATTTTTGCCGCAAAATAGTTCTGGTCCGTATGCTAGCGGCAAATGTAGGGGCATTGTTCCAACTCCATACAAATTTGAGTTAACTTTTACGCGATCGAGAACGTTAAAAAACTCGCACTAAACACCCTGAATGTCCATGCCTAGCTAGTCCATGTGTTGCCTGTTTTCAATCATTACCCTAGCGTCCTCTAGTGAACGCGCGGTCAAAATGGAATAGGTAAAAATTTAACAGGTTCATTGTAGGTGTTGAGGCCAGCGCACCCTAAGGGCCTGGCCACAGCTTCTGGCGGTGGGTTTTGCGTTGGGAGGCGCGGCGGGCGGCGTGATTCGCGGTGGTATGCCACAGCTAGCTAGACTAGTTGCGACCGCGGCGGCGTCAGCGGTGCGCAAATTTAGAGAGCAGCCTAAAATATCCCTATCAAAAGTGGCACGATATTGCCTTGAAATAAGTGCGTTCTTATCTGAAGATATGATTCAATCAAGAATAGAGGCGCACAGAGTTAGAAAAGGAGAGAGCTTGGCGAATTTCAAATTATTTATTAGGATTTTTTTTTATTGCTTAGTTGGGTGGACGAGCTCACAGCCCACCTGGTGTTAAGTAGTTACTGGAGCCCATGGACATCTACAACGTAAATACGCCACCCACCTTGAGATATAAGTTCTAAGATCTCAGTTAGTTACAACGGCTGCCCCACCCTTCAGGCCGAAACGCATTACTGCTTCACGGCAGAAATAGGCAGGGCGGTGGTACCTACCCGCGCAGTCTCACAAAAGGTCCTACCACCAGTAAGGAATATAGGAACTATCCCGATAAATAGATTATTAATAGAAAATAGATTCAACCGCCGTAGGTACCACCGCCCCACCTATTTCTGCCGTGAAGCAGCAATACGTTTCGGTTTGAAGGGTGGGGCAGCCATTGTAACTATGTATACTTAAAGCCTTAGAACGTATTTACATTGTAGATGTCTATGGGCTCCAGTAACCACTTAACACCAGGTGGGCTGTGAGCTCGTCCACACATTAAAGCAATAAAAAAATAATAAAAAATATCAATGACATTCTGTCTCTCATACTTACCGTAACTTAACATGACGCAATCAAAAAGTTCTAAATATAAAACGCACTTGATTCACTATTTAATTTGTTCTACAACATTACCCAGTGTATACAAATCAAATATTAAATTTAATGTCTACATAGATAGTCAATAAATCACTGCCGTTGCATAATGCTGTCACGACCTGACCTCTGTAAGGCTCCCACACACTCGGTGCGGTGCGACATAAATCTTCGCGCGATTCGCAATCTGACAGTCGGCATGTTGAAATGAATATTCATTGTAAATCATCGCTTAGCCTCCGCCGATATTATCGTTGTTGATAAGTGTCGTTAGTGTATGCTTTACTTCGCGTCGTGTTATCTGTCGGATGTTTTTTTTGCGAAAGAGGCTTGGCTATATATAAACTTAGCTTTTAAGGCAATTTTTTTTTTCTAGTGGCGTCCCTGTAGTCGGAATTCGACTTTAATTAATTGAAATTATAAGTTTGTACACTATCATAATTCTATTGTCAAAGACTATTATTTTTCTATAATCACAGATTTCGCCAAGACTTTAGATAAATATTAATAAAGACAAACAATATTGAATCTATTCTCAATTTGACCACAGACTATATTAAGCAATAAGAAAAGTTTGACAATAAACAAATAGTATGTATGCGTGTGTGTGTCCAATACATTGTAGTGTGCGTAATATTTTTTTTATTGATTTAATCTATTTGTTATGCAAAATTAAAAAAAAATGTTTACATTCTAAACTCCTTCTCTATATTTCCTATAAGTGTGGGAGATTTCAATTTCATTTACAACGTTTTTGCTTCACGTATTAATATACTTACTAATTAAGTATAGATTTTTGATTCAGTGCTTGTATGAATAGTCGAGCCGATTCTTATGAATATCCAAAGCTATAGCTCTCATATAAGGTTGATAAGAATGAACGTATTTATGAATTATTAGGGCAATAAAAATTCGGATAGCCCACTGATTGCTGTCTCCAGTGGGTGGCGCAGATAAAAGCGCTTGGCTTGATACGTGTCACCTTGTCCCCAACCTTCCTTGGATGAGTTCTGCCTTATCCAAAGCTCGGATGCGGAAGGTTGAGCGATTTAGTCGCAGGGTACTTTGGTCGGTCTCATCCAGATTTGTTCCGCCTAACGTCGCCAAGGCGTAAGTGGAAGTCGGGCGATTTCCTCAAAAAAAGATCACAAGAACCTCAAACATACATACGATCTCGTGGTTACATTTCTTGAAGGGAATTAGGCCCGTAAGCATGATGCTTCAATTTTCAAACGAATTACGTCAATGATTTAAACAAAAAATAATTATTCACAAACAGCGACTATCAATACTCCCTAGAAAAAATTATTTGCCACCAGTAATAACTATTGAAATGATTGTATTAACAACGGTAGAACACGCCAGAAATTTTATCATTTATAAGCACGATCAATGTATTATAATTATCGTCACATTCAAATGCTTTACGGGCTGTAAATTTATTTTTATCTTTTTCGATGATCCGAAATCAGATAATAATTGAATATTTGACATTTTAATTCTGTTGGCACGGGCATTGAATTTGCGCTGCTCGATTTCAAGATAGTCAGCAAAAATTCATTTTAATTAATGTATTTTGAGATCAATATAATGATAGTTAAAACGAAATCAACACACTTGAAACAGTAAATAGTAAGTCAAGTATATTTATATAAAAAAAGTGTAACAATTTTTTTTACGTTGTGGTTTCATCATTTTAATCATACAATTATAATAACATAAAATTTTTAAACACAATTTCTGGCTATAACTTAGACATACTACATTGTACCAACCACTTGACATCCTTTTATCGTCTTTTTCATGTGGAAAGTACTTAACAGTAGGCAGCGGCTTGGCTCTGCCCCTGGCATTGCTAGAGTCCATGGGCAACGGTAACCACTCACCACCAGGTGAGGCCATACGCTCGTCCCCTAAAAGGGGCAATGAAACAAATCATATATTATCTATGTGCGACTAGAAATCTCAATTGAATAATATGGTACATTGCAGTCACTACTCACTAGACTTACATACTGGGTGGTACGATCTTGTACATAAAAAATTTCTTCTTTTTTTTGCCTACCAACTCAACTACTAACTTTTAAAACTAAAATTTGTTCTTCATCTACCCGAAAACTTAACCGTATAATTTTTATAAATGTACATACTTTAGCTAGGATCTTTCCCGGGAAAGCCTATTATGGTACTTGTAAAGTAATTCGCATTTTTTTAAGCCCACGCTGGGCACACCATTTAGCAAATTCTACGGGCTATGTCGATTTCCATCATTCTCTTATGAACCTCCTCATTTATGATTCGATTGCGCAAAGGAGTTTCTAAGTGTTGCATTTTATTATGGTTTTATTGCTTTTCAAAGCAAACGTACACTCATAGTCATAATGTTCATTGTGGCATTATCACTAGGGGCTGAGGTCAGTAATGTCTTTTACGTGATTTTCAGCAGCCAAATCCAAAGCCAGTGTAATATATAACAATGAATATAAAAGTCTTTTGTCACTGTCGTAATTTAAAAGTAGCCATTTATTTCACATCCAAATGTAAGTCCATCAAATAAACTTTACTCTTCGAAAATTTTACATATTTTGCCATATCCTTTTTCGAGCCACAATTTCCAAGATGCGAATGTATCGATGTAATTCAAATCGATATGACTAATATTTTGGTCGAACGGTTTCCTGCATTCCGGTCTTGTTCAGAATCTATAGTACCTATTCGATTTTAGATTCGTAGGGTTTTTCCGTTTATCGATTTCACGGGAATAATTTTTTTTTTGTAAATATGTTACATTCAGTTAAAGAATAGAATTATAAAAATGTGATTAGTCTTCCTTTGATTAGTTATCTGAAAAGCCGACAATTAGCTGAAAAACTTACTTATAATATTTTGTATTCAAGTTTAACAATATTTGATATGTGTATGTGCATTACTATAATTCTTATGTTGTATTTGTTATTTTAGCTGCTCTACACACACTCATCACTTTTAATTATTAGGTCTGTTGGAAGAGATTTCTTAAAGAAATAAGCAGTGCCTTTGTACATAATTTTCTTATTACTCTGTACTATGTCTTCTTTTTTGTGTGTACATAAATAAATAAATAAATAAAAGCCGCGTGGTCTAGCATTGATGTCAATATCAAACAACTAAAATATAGTGTGTACAAGCTCTAAAGCTAGTTAAATGAAGCATTGTCTCAGATACAGGGATCTTTGTTGACATTCGACTTACGGTGCGCGCGTAACAAATCAGTGTTTTTCAAAGAGAGCAATTGTCACAACAAAGCCTGACCTTTTTTTTATTTATCCTACCTAAGCTGAGAGCCTTGAGAGACTATTTCAGCGTAACCCTAACGTTTGTAGGTGAGCTCACGGGGCTCAAACCTGACGACGATGCTAACACGAACCCTAGCAAGAGCCGTGCTTCGCAGAATCTACCACCGGATCGGAAACGCGACCCACTGAGAAGATCCGGCGAGAAACTCAGTGGGCTATGTCTGGGAGTTAATTTACTCGTCGAGCCCTTCGTCGCAAGCGACGGGTTCGACGAGAACGGTGACCGGTGCTTGAAGTACCTAGAAGCACCGTTAGTGGATCGGGAGGATCCGAGATGACGTGTTTTGGGCGACGTCGACTGCTTTCCATTCTGTCCGCAGGATCGGGAATACAAGCCTGACCAAGTTTCACGAATATGTATAATACTTACATTTCTTTAATGCTTTTGTAAAATGTGATTAATCTATATATTAATACGTGAAGCAAAAACTTTGTATCCCTTTTTACGAAAATTGCGCGGACGGAGGAGTATGAAATGTTCCACACTTATAGAGAATATAGAGAAGAAGTGCACAATGCTAATATTTTTTTTAAAATAATCCATAAAAGATACATTAAATTAATAAAGAAAACATTACACACACTACATACCATGTATTTGACGCACACACGCATGCATACTATTTATTGTCAAACTTTTGTTCTTGGCGTCTGTTGTCAAATTGAGAATAGATTAAATTTTAATATTGTTTGTCTTTGTCAATATTTTTATAGTGGCAAAACTTGTGATTATAGAAATATAAAATACAATCATAATAGTATACAAACTTACAATTCCAATCAATTATAGTCGAATTTCGACTACTGCGGGACCTCCAGTTACTTATAATTGGCATTTATTACGTTCTTATATTTGAGAATTTGTTTGTTAAAAATTAAACTAAAAAGTACAAAGAATGTGTTCCTTGTCGGTCCAAAGTAATTAATTAATGCACTACAGAAATGTAGCTGTTAAAATCTAAGAGACAAGAGTTTGAGACAAGATTAAGATTCATCTGTGACATTTGCCAGGGATTCGTAACATTGTATATTGCTTGATCCAGTGTAGTTCATGCAAAAGAAATCGAGAAATTGGTAATAATGATTTTCGATATAAAATAATGAATAAATAAATAAAAGTCGTTTATGATTCGGTTATAAATTTATTCATGCTTGAGGTCCCGCAGTAGTCGAAATTCGACTATAATTAATTGGAATTGTAAGTTTGTACACTATTATGATTGTATTTTATACTTCTATAATTTGACCACAGACGTCAAGAACAAAATTTTGACAGTTAATAGTATGCATGCGTGTGTGCGTCAAATACATGGTATGTAGTGTGTGTAATCTTTTCTTTATTGATTTAATGTATCTTTTATGCATTATTTTTAAAAAAAATTAGCATTGTGCACTTCTTCTCTATATTCTCTATAAGTGTGGAAAATTTCATACTTCTCCGTCAGCGCAATTTTCGTAAAAAGGGATACAAAGTTTTTGCTTCACGTATTAATATAAAGATTGTATTATCGATATGGACAATGCGTGACTAAACTCCTTAGTTTCAAAATAAAGAACAAAAAACTGTTATACAACAAAGCGGCACTATCCGTTGTTAATAAGTCAATCGTCAGTTCATAAATTAAGCCGTACTCAATCCGATTGAGATTCAGGGGGCGTTCACGATCATGATTTACTTCTCGTTGCAACATTAATAACCATTGAGGCAGTTAATATGATAATCTCGGACCAAGGGCCTTTGTTTAAAATGGTAATGTGATTTTATACTCGACAACTATATCGTTCGCAAAAAAGAAAAGGTTAAGTTAATTCAAATGTTCCTATGTTTTTTTTATTTACAAGGGAATAAAATAATGTACCTAATGAATATTAATACTAGTTAGCACGGATGATAATGTAAATAATACGGAGAGTCGCTTGCAAAAAAGGAATGTTTTTGATTTTCAATTAATATAGAAACTGCTAAAATGTATACCCAGTCAGGTCATAAATTCTGTCACATGTTTAATGTAACATAATTGAAACAAGTTTATTCATTATGTAACCATTCATATACCAAAATGAACTTAACAAAACATAGATTCTTATGACACTAAAGTTTATTCAAAATTACCTCCGTGATTTTGAATACAGGCCTTCAATCTGCGCGGCCAGTCGTCTATCGCAGCACGAACGAGGTCCATGTCAATATCGGCGGCTGCCTTAATCAAGGATGTCTTGAGTGACTCCAAATTGGGATGAGGCTTTGAGCACGCCTTTTCCTCCAAGTGTTGCCATATCTTGTAATCTAACGGATTCAAATCTGGACTGGAGGAGGGCCAGTCTTCATGCCGGATGAAGTCGATTTCACGCGCCGCCAGCCAGTCTTGTGTGCTCTTCGCTCTATGAGCTGGCGCCGAATCTTGTTAGAATACCCAGTGCCTGTTATTGAACATGGTATGAGAAACAGGTTCCACAAGGTTCCTCAGGACTGTATTTTGATACACAACTGCATTCGTTTTTACACCTTTCTCACAAAAATGTACCTCTGTTAAGCCCCAATAAGAAACTCCCAACCATACCATGAGCGAGGATGGAAAATGACCTCGTTGGACACGCGGAATACGGTTGCTCGCTTCTTCACTACTGTGTGCGTACACCTTAAATGATAAGGTTTGTTTGTTTGTTGTTTGTTGTAGCTCTCTTCTACGGTAAAAATTTTTTCATCCGAAAAAATAATTTCCCGATATTTTTTTCCCGCGTACCGCTTCAACAAAGCGCGGCATCTCTTCAGTCTCAGGTCCATTAGACGAGCATTCAAACGATGTCCTGTTTTTCTTCGATATGCCCGAAGCCCTAAGTCTTCATTTAACATTCTTTTCACCGTGGTTCTACTTAACCCCATCTGAAGGGCCAACAGTTTCTGCTTACGTTTGGGATTTCTTTGAATTCGCGCCTTTACAGCTTTTATTACTGCTGGAGTCCTAACAGACCGAGGGCGACCACTTCTTGACCTGTCATCTACACTAGAGTCTTCATTGTATCGTTTGATGGTACGATAAACGAATCTTTTGGTTATATTCAAATTTTTCAGTATGTTAAAAATTTGAATTGGCGCGTAACCGCAATAATGCAACGCAATAACTGCAACACGGTCTTCTTTAAGCGTCCACTCAATATTTAAAAATGAGTAAAATTCTAAAAGTATACATTTTTATTTTCATGAACAATTCGAATTCAATAAACTTTTTTGTGGCCAGCATTCTAAAAGAAAAGTTTTTACTGTGTGACAATACTTATGACCTGACTAGGTATATGATAAGTTTTTTTCGTGAACGAACAAATTGACGTAATGGTTCCAGTCTAATACGAAAAGAAAAACTCACTAAAACTCACATTATGACGACACGGTACTTCAATAACACGAGATCGGGATTTTTGTTTAAAATTACACTATACATTATAAACACACAATGTATGGGTATAAACGAAATTTTACTGCTTATTTATTACGTATAATAGGAAAAAAATACATACAGGCATAGCTGAGATGTTTCATTCAGAAGAATTAGTCTTATTTTTGTACTGGCTTCTAGTCTTGTAACACGGCTTCGCACAACATGGGAGTTTTAGGAACGTTTCTACCGTGTTATAGGAAGACCTCTAAGATGGTAGATACATAATTAATATTTAATGTAGATTTCGAAGAATATATCACAAAGACGGAGAGCTGTAACAACGTTGGGATAGACGATGAAATACAAAAGATACCCTACCAATAATGCTTGGCAGGCAATTTTTTATTTTCGTCCGAACTCCAAAATCTGTAAAGATACAACAAATACTTGGAGAAGCTTAACAAATTAACTAAATTTCAGCAGACACAGTGAGGACCGGAGTAAGGTTTACAAACCGCAGTTGGCGTGCTATCAGACAGATATAATTTATCGCGCATGGAAGGCGTAAATCAAAGCGCCGGCGCACGCCCTCGTAAATCCAATAATATTATCCTGTGCCGGTCCGTAGCCCCTGGCACGGATTCAGATTTGTGAACGCGATACAAGACTAGTATTCTGAAATCCATTGTACTGTATTGTAAAAACGTAGACCTTTGAACTATTATCTCAGGGTAGGTGGCGGTATTTACTTTGTAGATGTATATAGGCTCCAGTAACCACTTAACATGTAGGCTATAAAAATAAATAAATAAATCCAAAATAATATTGGATATTCAAACCGGTCTTAATTTGGCTGTGATGGCTTTTGCTTACCAACCACTCCACCTGTGGAGGTCGTAAAAAGTGGGCGAACTTCTTGGACCCCTAAGTGGTAGGGCGTGGTCTAAGCCCACTTGAGTACGTACCAAAATCTTGGCTATTTCTGTTGCAAAGCAATGCATACACTCCAGGTTGGAGAATGGACCAGCCTTTATTCAATAAAAATGAGGTGTTGTCTTCATATCTCAATGAGGATGACGACAACCACCCTGTAATAACTACTTCACACCATGTGGGACGTCAACTCGCTTATCCAGATACGGAATAATAAATATGAAAAAAAAAACATAATTCGATTAATTATGAAAACGAACGGAATTTTTTCAAAGTCAAATTAAATATTTAGTTTTATGTTTTGATAATTTTCCTGAATTTACGTCAGGCGTTTTTATTTAATTAGCATCACATAATACTCTGTTAGGAATTAACATTTTTAGTTCCTTCAACCAATATCTATATGAAGAAGTAGGGACCGCCGTGATGTTTTTAAAAAGTGTGACGTCAGCACCGCTGACGTCGTGGTCATCACTTTCTTGACGAATGACTCATGTTTGGGTTTCCGAAACAAAACTTCACGAGAACTTCACGAAAACTTCGTATATTGCACGAGAAGCATAACAACGTTACAGAGATATCCGTACAGTACAACGGCTCGGACACGAATCAATCAGTGCTTTTTTTTTTTTTTTTTTATCTACCTATGCTGATAGCCTTGAGAGGCTATTTCAGCTTCGCCCTAACGTTAGTAGGTGAGCTCGCGGGGCTCAACCGGAGAGTTGCTAACACTGACCCTAGCAAGAGCAGTGCTTCGCAGAATCTACCACCGGATCGGAAACGCGACCCACTGAGAAGATCCGGCGAGAAACTCAGTGGGCTGTGTCTATGGGTTAGTTCGCTTGTCGAACCCTTCGTCGCAAGCGACGGGTTCGACGAGGACGGTGACCGGTGCTTGTGGTGCCTAAAAGCACCGTTAATGGATCAGGAGGATCCGTAATGACGTGCTTTGGGCGACGTCGACGGTTTACCATTCGGTCTACTGGGTCGGGTATGTAATTTCCAGCGGCTACGATGAGAGGGTTCTCATGTCGTGCCGCCTTCTCAAAATGGCGCAGCGATGCCGACTGTAGATACTTACTAAGGGAGTCGAGCTCCAGGTCGTCGTGGAGATCCACATTCCTAAGGAACCAAGGCGCTCCGACGGCTATCCTGCAGAATCGTGATTGAATAACCTGAAGGGATTTCAAGTTGGTGCGGGCTGCGTGAGCGAACACTACGCTTGCATACGTCATGACGGGGCGTATACAAGTTTTGTAGAGAGTTACCTTATTTCGGAGGGACAGTTTGCTTCGACTACAAAGCATTGGATAGAGTCGTCCTAGAATAAACGCGGTGCGGTCGCGTACCGTTTTTATATGGGGACGGAATGTCATCCCTCTGTCGAGGGTGACGCCTAGATATTTGACCTTCGAGACCCACGGAATGGGCTGGCCAAAGAGAGTGATGGGACTAACGGCGGAGGTGTTTGCGCGCCTACTACGGAGTGGGATGCTCGAAGTGATGTTCGGAGGGCGACCCCTTTTGAAGAGCACCGCTGCGCTTTTCGTGGGGTTGATGTCTATTCGCCACTTCCGGAACCACTGTCCCAGGGTGGCTACTGCGATCTGGAGTCGCCGATGAAGCAGCGACATCTTCCTACACGAGTAGTAGATAGCCGTGTCGTCGGCGAAGAGCGCTAGATGGGTCTCCGGAGACCGGGGTATATCATTGATATACAAACTAAATAATAACGGGGAGAGCGCGGAGCCTTGTGGGACTCCGGCGGTCAGTTGACGGGGACGAGAACGAGTTCCCTCTACTCGATATCGAAACGAACGGTTCGACAAGAAGTCTCGTATGATGAGCACGAGTCTGTCTGGCACTCCCATGTTGTACAGTTTATAAATTAAACCGTTGTGCCAGACTTTGTCGAACGCCTTCGCGATGTCGAAGAAGAGGGCGCCGGTCGGGATTTGTTTACGCCTATTTAGTCCTATCAGAATGTGCTCCGTGAGGCGGTGCACTTGTTGTACGCACGAGTGTTTAGAGCGGAATCCGAACTGTTCGTCAATGAGAATTTTGTTCGCGGTAACAAAATCCCAGAGGCGTTTCCTAAGGAGCCGTTCGTAAATTTTTCCTATCGTCGAGAGGAGACTAATCGGACGGTAACTAGAAGTTTCGTTTGTCGGTTTGCCCGGCTTATGTATACCGATAACGTCCGCTTCTTTCCACACCGCGGGAAAGATGCAGTGCGTCATAGCGGCATTTAAAATTGTAGCCAACATTGCTATCAGTTGGACTGGCAAAAATTTTAGCGCGCGGTTGTGGATGCCGTCGGAGCCGGGTGCCTTCCTAGGTTGGAGGTTGTGGATCGCGTCTCTAACTTCGTCAGTGGTAATGGGGGGTAACGCGTCCGAGGGCGGCAGGGAAGCTCTGCGCTCGACCTCCCTGTCGACTAACTCGGTGTGTTCGGGGTCCGCGTGTTGAGTGCTGGTGGTGCACTGCTCTTGCAGTGCATCGGCCAGCAGCTCAGCCTTGTCATCGTCATCGAATGCCGGTGGTTGGCCTGAAGGGCGTATGAGGGGAGGCATAGTAGCGGTAGTTTCGGATTTGAGAGTCCTAGCTAGTCGCCAGTATGCTTGGTGGGAGGGCGCGAGTTGTTCTAGATAACTATGCCAATTATCGTTACGCGCGTCGCTTAAGCGGGAGTGGACTTCGCGTTGTAGACGACGCATCCGAATCCGGTTTGAATGCGTGGGAAGACGATCGTAGGCCCGGATTGCCGCGTTCCTAACTCTTAAGAGATTCCTAAGATCGGGGGACAGTCTGATGCGGTGGAAGCTGCCCTCCACATCGACTTCTTTAGAAGATCTAATGATCGCGGAAGATATGTGATCGGTAATGATGTTTATGGATTCGACGGTGTCCTCGGGGGATAGATTCGAATCCGGGCCGTAAGGGAGGATTGGCGGAGCGGTGTCGGCTAGGCACGTGCCCAGCTTATTCCAATCCACCATGGTCCTCGTAACAGTGACTGGGTTGTGGGGGCGACCGAGCTGCATAACGACAGGTCGGTGGTCTGAGTCGAGCTCTGACATTGCTTCGATGGAACGCAAGCGCAGAGTTACGTTCCTAAGCAATGCCAGGTCTATAGTGCTCGGACGGAGCGCGATGTTATACGGATAACATGTTGGAGTTGGGGGACCGACTATTTCAAAGGTGAGGTCGTCTATAAACGCGTCGAGACGCCTACCGTTAACGTTAGTACGATGGCAGTTCCACCTAGTGTGGTGGCAATTTAAATCGCCTGCCAGGATGACGGAGTCTCCCATGCCGAACAGTGACTCGATGTCACTGCTCAGAAGGGGCTTGTCCGGGGGGAGATAAACGGATGCGATGACGATCGGCTGGTGTCCCGTCAGCGAGATACGGCACACTGACGCCTCGATATGTGAGAGCGAGGGAGTATCGAGAGGGACAACGTGCAGGGCCCGTCTATAGTAAATGGCAGTCCCGCCTTTGGAGGCGGTGAGTCTGTCATTCCTAACCATGACGTAATTCGCGACTTTCGGGTCGCGACGCGAGGGCTTCAGACAGGTTTCCTGCACTAATAGAATATCTACAAGATTATCGCGGAGGAATTCGAAAATTTGATCGCGTTGCCGCGCGATTCCGTTAGCATTGTAGAATGCTAACGTAAGGGAATACGGTTTATCTCTACCTTTTTGCGCCATTGGTTACCGGTAAAGATTTTATAACGTACGCGACACGGACTCGTAAACGTCCATGTGATCGAAAGCGGCCGCGAGCCGCTGTTCGGGGGTTACCGACCTACGGATAGCGTCAGCGAACGATCGCAGACGGTCGAAGTTGACCGCGGTGACGAAGTCACGCACGAGCGCGAAGTCGTTGGCGGCAGAGGGTTGCGGGGGACGGAACGCGGGCGCGGGGCGAGGTGCGAGCAGGGGCTGGGGCGCGGGGCGTGTCACGAGCGGGGGCGGGGGTGCGGTTTCCGTTCCCGCCTTCGTATACGGCAGCGGTTTTTTCCACGCCGACACCGTGGGAACTGCAGCCGGCACGAAGGCGGGTTTCGGCACTGAAGGCGCCGAAGTCTTTGGGCCGACGGTTCGGGGGGCTGGGTGGGTCGGACGTTTTCGCGGAGCCCTAGGACATCCACGGTAGTTCGCGGGGTGCCCTTGCTTAAGGCATAGGACACAGCTGGGAGGTTCGGTCGCGGTTTCCCTATCTCTAACGCAATCTAACGTAGCGTGATCGCCGAGGCATTTCACGCAGCGGGGGCGCGCGTGGCAATTACGCGCCGAGTGGCCATAGAGTTGGCACCTGTAGCACTGCCCGGGAGTGCCACGCTTGTGGGGGGCTTCGATCGAGATCCCGGATAGGCCGCAAATTGTCGTGAGACATGCGATCTTCTTTTTGGCCTCCGGGGTGGGTTCTAACGCCACGAGTATCATATTATAGGGCTGTTTGCCCCGCCCGCTGTGCATCCGGTGCACACTAACTATCGGGAGGGCCTGAGCGGTCAGATCCTCCTTAATGTAGTCTATTTCTAGCTCCTTAGGGACTCCGCGTATTACTACGCGGAGCTCGCGGTCCTCCTGAAGAGCATAGGTGTGGAAACCTATGTTCTCCTTTCGGAGGTATGCTGAGAGGGCCCTATGGTCGCCCGGCGTTGCGACCTTGATCTGAATCCCATGCGCGACGTTACGCGCATGGGTGTAGTTAATTTTATTTGCCTGAAGGGCCTGGGACACGCGATTCCACGCTGTCTTCTCTTGAAGTATCAGCGGGGGCGGGGCAGCTACTTTGGGAGCGGGCGCGGGCTTGGGACGCGGCGGTGGGGTTACGCGGCGCGCGGAGTCCGACTCCGGTGTAACTACTACTTTCGGTCGAGAGGCGGACGCGGATTTCGTCTGTTTTGTCGTGGAGTTCCGGGACTCCACGGCGCGAGTACGCTTCTTTCCACGTGTCACTGTTTGGAAACCATCCGAGGTTCCGGGCTGAGGGCTGGACGCGGATTCAAAGTCCATCTCCGATTCCGTATCGGAGCCTGAACTTGAGACTGCGGAGGTCGCGACGGACGATACGAGCGATGACGTAATCGACGCGGGCGCGGGGGTGGGGGTAGCGTTAGGCGCTACGTGAGCCGCATCGTGGGAACGTGCGCTCGAACTTGACGCGGCGGCGGGGGGCGCGCGGCGTGCCTCCGAGGCACGGTTGAGAAACGCGGCGACGGACGCGGGGGGAGAGGGATTGCCACGAGAGGCCCTATACCTAACATACTCGGCCCTAATTGTCGGATACCTTTCCCGGAGGAACCCGACAAAATCCCTGTCACTGATAACACTCTCACTGAGTTCTTCCATGCTTCGGTCTTCTTGCCCGGGGGGGCGGCCCCGGGACTTTTGTTGAACTCGCCGAAAGGCGAGGCCCCGGATAGGATTTGTAACCCCCTGTGCTGCAGGACAGCAAGGAGCAGGGGGGGGAATGCCTATGCCGTGAAAACGGCAATCGGCGGGGAAAAGGAAAGGAACCCGCTCGGGCTGTATAGTGCTACAGCAGGCAGAATCGCGAGCGGGGGTCTAGTCTTGAAAAAGACTGTTTTTTTTGGGAAGGGTTAGGAAATCGCTAGCCTGTGAGTGCCACAGGAAGCCTGAACGTAGCGATTGGTTTTGCCTTGAAAAAGGCAGTTGGTAAGGGTGGGTTCGCGGTTACAAAACTTTAGCGCACAAAAATGGACCTCGATACGCAGATCGCAAGCGACCAACGGATCGGCACGTCCGCACTACTGAATTGTACGCACGATGTATTCACGGTCACTACACTGTCGAGCACAGCTGTGAGTTCAGAGACGCAGCTCGCAAGCGGGCCACGGATCGGAAAGCACGTCCGCGCACGACCGAGTCGTGAGCGAGAATGGAATCAGTGCTAGACAGCACGGCCGTATTTATGGGGCTTCGTACCCGTGAGCGTGTTGACACGTTTTAAACACGTGAGCGTGTTTACACGTTTTTCAAACACGTGAGCGGGTTTACACGTTTTTCAAACACGTTTTAAAGTATTGAAATTACAATAAAAGGAACTGTTTAACATCAATTTCTTATCACAGAGTAATTAGTTGATGATCAGTAGGTAAATAGTCATATTTGCGCCGACATATATTTAAAATTATTATAAATTAATAATTGCGCCCGAAAAAGCCTTTCTGTTATTAGCATTTTTCGCCAGGCCTACACAATGAGAGAATTAAAAACATTCAACTAAATTCGTCCCAATGTTATGCCGTTTGGAGCAAAGCGATAATTTCACAGTAACCATCCGGCGTGATGGCGACTCTCGGGGTGTTTAAGATTATGGTGTTTTATGGCGTAGATTGTTTATCTATTAATTCTGACTCGTTGATATATAAATGGACCTCTTTAAAACTTGTTTTTTTCCCGTTTTGCTGTGAAATAGGACTTAAAACACACACGAACGTACGTAGCTTGAGAATTTCGTGCACTTAATTGATAATACATTCAGGTCAACATTCTCGGGTGAGCTCCGTGAGTTCGCTCTTCAGTCAAGATTAATCTGGAATAGCCCCTCGAGGTTACAGGCAGTTAGGTATGCAAAAAAATACATTACTGTGTTACGCCGGTAAGAGTAACGCCGTCTATCGCCGAATAGCCGAAACTAACATCGAATTACAACACCATCTATTGTCAGATAGCGGAAACACACATAGAAAATACTCGATTTGTGAGGAATGTTCTCGATAATTCTAGGGATGTCATATCGAGTGTAAAAGCGTTGCAGAGATGGCACGAAGCAGTTAATAATCGGAACTACTCGAAGCGAAACAGCGAACGGATCACCTGAAACAAAATGAAAGACGTGAATAGAGAATTTTAAAGTGTTTGAACTGTTCTAAGTGCTAATACAGTTATAAGTTGTAAATTTTTTATTTATCCCGAGCCCCTGTGCTATTATAATGTTGAGTATGCAATAAAATATACTCTACTTTATTCTACTAAACGGTAAACAAAACTAGGCTCAGTATGGTTTTGTATTTGATTTAATAATAATTATTATTATTATTATAAACGGGAATGAGTTAGGTACGGTCATTCGGCCCCAGATTTACTAGAGACTGACATACATACTTATATACGTTTATATATATTCATATTGATAATAAATACACAGAAAAAGGAAATCCTGTTCATCACATAATTATTTGCCCGATATGGAATCGAACCCACAGCCCTCGCCACAACAGTCTGTTGCGCTAACTACTGCAATGGTAAATTGAGATCAGTAGGAGAAGTAACTTGATGATATTTTTAATATGTACGGAAAGTGAGCAGTAACAGTTTGAGAAACAACTAACATCTTATATACCTTTAAACGAGCAACTCTTGTATATGTATATATAATCGGAATCTCGGAAACGGCTCCAACGATTTTCATAAAATTTAGTATAAAGGGGATTTCGGGGGCGATAAATCGATCTAGCTACGATTTATTTTCAGAAAATGTTGTTTTATTCGTGTTTTCAATAATCAACTCTTCCCGACATCTATTGGCGAATAATAATACTATTTTTCTTAATTGATGGCAACTAACCACTTTAAAGACACAACAAAATGACGTTATAAAAAAAACATCTAGTTTTGCTTAATACAAGAAAAGAGCCAAAAAATATATATTGAAATAAGCTAAACAATACGACGAATTTACGAATAATAAAAAAAACGCGACAACTCTGCCCTGAGCTAAGCGAGCCCCATTTCTTTCGCCCATTCAACGTCTTGTATATTATCTCGACACCTTTACAGCTCCGAAACTTCCTCGTTTCCACGTCAAAGAAAGTACGTCTTAGCACCTACGGGAACCATTCTCGTATACGACTATAGAGCCATAGAGATACTATATCTTCACGACTAACACTTAGGGCGTCCGTTACAGATAGTGAAACAGTGAAACTGATAGTGTGTGCACTGACGATAGCCCATTTCCATACTATTGAGCCTCGAATGGTGAGAATGATAGCGTCGTGTGAACGTTTTCCAACAGCGCGTAGTCCGGTTGGACTGGTTCGGAATTAGAATACACAGCTCACACAGTGTCGTTGCGTGTTGCTTTTGAAAACACTCCCACGTTAAGTTGCAGGTCGGAATGAGTTGTATGAAATATTTTATTGTATCAATAGCGGTAAGTGTCGGTTGTATTTCGTAATAAATGTTTTGAATGGCACTTTGTAATGTCGAAAACAAGTAGATACCTTTATAAAGCCTAATGATTCCGAACGTGTTTTCTTTGGACAGTATCTGATGTTTTAATGATGCTCCGATGGAAAACAAGATCGGGATGCATTCACTGAAAATGTGTTAATACATTTAAGTTTTACTATTGTTGTTTAGAGCATGTTTTGTTTTTGAGTATCATTTGCGATATAGGCAGATGAATTTGCAGTGCTATTTGATAAATAGGATATAAAGACATCATAATATAATGGAACGTATTGTAAGCATCGCTGGCATGCGCTTCGATTAGAAAAGTTGAAAAGCCTCAAACGAAAACATTTAAAAATTTTTAATAGATAGGTATATTTGCTTTGAAAATTTATGTTAAAATAAAATAAAATTATAATAATTTATTTCAGAAACCAGTCCATTTGTGTACATAGAATCAATGAAATATCATCATTAAAATTACCATCTAAATATCATCAATTAAAACAAATAAAAAATAGAAATGATGAAAAATAATTGAAAAACACGCACAAACATAAATAAAACAAAATTCTAGTCATTATCTTCTCCTTCTCTGTCTCTACCTTATCCCACAAGGTGGGGTCGGCACAGCGAATTTTTCTATTCCATTATTTTCTATCATGCGTCATCTCAACACTCACTCCTCCTCTCTCATATCATCATTCCCACACTCCATCCATGTCTTCTTCGATCGACCTCTTCCCCTCTACCTTGCACTACCATTTCCATACATCTCTTAGTCACATACATCTCCTCTCTACGCATCACGTCATGTCCATATCACGCTAACCGTCAAATTCTAAGCTGTAAAATTCTGATTATTATCATAGCCTAAATTTCGGCATGGACCAGGAGTGATCGACGTGCCACTCGACTATGGAAATCGGGATTATGGTTACAAACAATGCAGAATCATGTCTTCTCAGTTCTGAGAAACCAAAATAAACTATTTACAATGAAATTATGAAAGTTTACGAACCCAGTTACAAGTGTCATCTACCTGTTTAAATATTTCCATAATAACGCATACCATTACAATGAGAAACTACAATTTCATATTTCAAGGTGGGCATCGTTGGTATATCTATGGGTTTTAGGTAGCCAAGTAACTTCAGATTCTTATTTATTTGTTTTATCCTAAATACATTATTGAGAGAATGTTCGATAGTACAAGCTTGAAATACGTATGTAATCAGAGATAATTCATTGTTGTTTACGATTATTAGTCTATTTGTAATGCTCTACATTGCTTACGAGCCACGTGGTGGTACATTAACGTAATATATAGCTTACAGCCACATCTGGATGTCATCTTCAAAGAAATTGGAAAAAATAATAAAAAAAATCTGTAATGTCGGCATAAGGACGATAGTTATACGTGATAGCGTCAGTAGTAGAACTATTACAATTACTATCTCTTCTGTCACGCGAGAAACGAGATAAATGTGTCACAGGCCAACGCTTGGGTCGATTGTATCTCTCTCTCTCTATTGCTTGTTCCGTGCTCTCGCTTGCACATTCAAGCTCAGGCGGAACGTGACACTTTTTCGTGCGTGCATCGATTGATAAGACGTTAACACGTAAAAAATTACCGTGCTTCTGATGCCATCAACAATGAAGATCTTAAAAACATTGTATAACAATCGTAAGCTGGTATATTAAAAAACCGACCACTAAAATTAAAAAAAAAAACATTGAGGAACGCTTATTCCCTTAACAAAAACAAACCACACAGCGCGAATCGTTCAAAGGACTTATTAAAATGTACCTCCATAAAATCCGGAACATATTTTTCATAAACAAAAGACGAAACACTGGACAATAAAAAACAAACACGACTTGAACCAAGACTCGCGGAACTTGCCACATAAAGGGGGAGAATTATAGCGCTTTCAGCGACACATTTAAGCGAAGCATATTTCAAAAGTTTCAGCGTATTAAGCAACATTTATTTTGGCAGTGACTCGGCCATTACATTGTTGGAAATGTGAGAGCCTAGGAGTTATGAAAAACGTAACCCGAACTATGTTTTCTCACTGGTTCCCTATGGATTTTTTAATTAAATCCAATACATTATTAATGGTGGTAGGGCGAATTATGGTCCGCAAGGGTAGGTACCACCGCTCTGCCTAATTATGCCGTGAAGCAATGATGCGTTTCGGTTTGGAGGTTGGGGCAGCTGTTGTACTTAAGGAGGCGCGTGCGGGTGTCTGAAGGGATAGCTGAACGCCTCACTACCCCGTGCAGGAGACGAGGCCTGGACAGACCGGGCCAGCACTACTGTGAGGCTGCGGAAGAATTTCGATTCCCGCGGCTCCGCGCGCACGTGTGGGGAGACACAGGGGTGGTTTTAGCCGGTAGGAGTCCGGCACGCCCCTCCGCCTTTCCCCAGGTGGAGATAGCACATGAGGATTCCCCCCAAAAAAAAAAGCTGCTGTACTTCAAAACTGGGACTGAGAACTCGCGTACAGCGATCATTATTATTAAACTCGTCCCTTCGCTGCCGATGATCGCATGGATGCGGATTTGCGACCTTCAACAGGTCTTTAGCTGTACTTACTTCAGACTATGTTGCTGTCATATAAACGAGCTTAAACTGTAAGAAGTTTGATTTCCAGAGTTCACCATCAGTTATGAGATGAAAACCACTATTGAGTTGGATTTTCGATAAGACTTCGAGTGTTCATAGTAGAGTTGAAATCGTTCAGAATTGTATCGGGGCACACTGTCTTCTTACTTCCAAGAACCACTCCAGGCTGGGAGCCAGCTTTTTATTATTTACAACAGGACACTGTTCAAGTAAGTTTCTTTGAAATTTATGTAGACTTTTTATGTTCAGATGAAATAAAAGGAACAATATTTTTGTAGTCATTTTAGATTGTATTTTTTTTCCGTTTTCGAGACTCGTAGGAATTAATAAAATTCTTTTTACGTTTTAATTTCGGTAAGGTAAAATTAATTTTAATCATTTCATGAAGTTTGTAAAAAAAAATCGATTTTTAATTTTAAGTTTTTCGAAATAGCTGTCGCTCAGTTATTCTCTATAATGGAATTGCAGATCATAATTGTAATTCTCTTCGTGATGGCACGCTCTGAGGCGTTTAAGAACTAAAAAAACACACGGTCAAATAGATAAACAATGAATGTCACCTTTTTATCTTGTTCATACTGACCATGACATAAAAGCGAAATTATAAAAAGTCTGTACTGCCAACGGTACTTGATGCAGTATCCGTGTTTGTATGAAAATATTCAAGTTAATCCGACGTCTTATATAGTCGGAGAAAATGACGTTAAAAATTTCCGTTACATATAATATGTATACCAAGCCAATAAACGCGTCTTAAAAATCAGCTTAGAAATTTGCCCAATAGTTATTGTCAGTTCTATTTTGAACAGTAGAACAGTCATTGTACAAATGTAATTGAGTGCTCACACTCTTTCAAGATAGTGGTATTCATACTTTAGTTTCTACAAATGAGTGTTACTAATGCTAACATTTAACATCACCGTGAGCACCATCAAATGTAGCAATTATATGACATATAGTATTGTTTTATAAAAGCCCGAAAAAAATATTGTTCAGTTTTTTGTACTTTTTTTGATAGCTTATATAGGTGGACGAGATCACGACCCACCTGGTGTTACGTGTTTACCGGATCCTATAGACATCTACAACTTAAATGCCGCCACCAACTTAGAGACACGAGTTGTTAGGTCTCAGTTTTAACGGTACAACGGCTGCCCCATCCTTCAAGCCGAAACGCATTACTACTTCACGGCAGAAATACGTAGGGCGTTGATACCTACCCGTGCGGATCCACAAGACGTCGTACCAGCATTAAAAACTGTATTTATATCGAAGTATTAAAAAATTAAATTATAAAGCGATATTAATGAATATATATGAAAGGGGCGTTCTTTATATTGCATTTAGGGTCTGCAGGATGGGTGGAAAGTCACGCCCTAAAGCACTACAGGGTGCCTCGTTAACGTCTCCCGGTGCTGTCTATAGGCACGTGATTATATAGACAGGGTGTTAGCTCACTTGATGAAGTAAAAAAAAATGGCGATGCTTAGAATATATTTGAAAACAAGATGTTAATTTGTAAGTGCTTAGACAATGTTTTCTACTATACTTATACTATACTTATAGGTTTTAAGTGCGTAGACATCGCAACATATACATAAAATATGTACTACAATAGCCTATATGGCCACGGGAGCATAATTATACACGTTTTTCCTATATCGACACGACGCTAAAAACATGGAACCGAAGTCTGATAATTGTAGCTCACATATTTTTCAACAAAAGAGAAAGCACGACTCCCGCCGCGTCAGAAATAGGCTAGATAAAAATTTGGCCTATCTCAGCTGCAACACTTATGTAATATTTATTTTTATTTCGCAAAGTGATCCCGTAAAGTGGATAATTCGATCGATTTTTTGATGCATCATCAGGACTTCATCAGGGGAAGTTTGTGGTATAATACGATATCTAAAAGAGCGATAGGTAGCGGGGCAAGCTTTTTTTTTTCTTTTTAGGAATGAAGGATTACTGGCGGCCCGGAGGCCTTTCCAGTTTCACCAGGACAGGTGGGCGAGCAAAGGCTCAGCCAGGAGGGGTGGGATTTGCTAACAACTGCCCGAGCACCTCCGAAGAAGACCTAACAACTCAAGAGCAGCTGCTTCGCGAATGAATCTACTACCGGATCGGAATCGCGACCTGCTGAGAAGATCCGGCGAGAAACTCAGCGAGCTGATTCATGGGTTAGGTTGCACGTCGAACTCTTTGTCGAGCTCGACGAGTACGGTTACCGAGGTCCCTAAGCCTGCTCCTAGTGTTAGAAGCGGGGCAAGGTATTTCAACAAATGCGCATTTAATTTTATCTATACTAATCTATACTAATATTATAAAGAGGAAAGATTTGTTTGTTTGTTTGTTTCGAATAGGCTCCGAAACTACTGGACCGATTTGAAAAATTCTTTTTCCATTAGAAGCCGACATTGTCCCTGATGAACATAGGCTACTTTTTTTTTATTTTTTTTTGTTTTATTTTTTTGGTTTCATGTGTGTTTTAATGTTTCCGAAGCGAAGCGAGGGCGGGTCGCTAGTTTATCAATAATCACACCGAAGCCTGACGGACATCTATTAGCAAAATACAAAACGATTTACTGACATTCACGTCGCGTTGCTCCGTTACGAAATCGAAATTTTCAAACGTGCTCTTCATAAATTTTCATGAATTCACTTCATTGATTTCGAGACATTCGTAAACAAATATTCGAGGGCTCGTTGCGCTCCGCCCATCACTAACAAGGTGTTCGATTGAATGACCCTTAAACAATTTAAATGCTGGGCCATCGTCACGAGAACAGCACGCCCCGTAGCTCATTATAATTTGGTAGGTTTATTGTTTCGATGAATGGAAATCACGCGGAGCCACACGCCCACAAATGTATGCAAATACTAAACAAAGGACCGTATTTTGGTTTTTGTTGGTTCGCAATGTGAAATCGAACGAGCCGAAATTGTTAGGGCAACCATATTACTTTCGGCGCGCACCGCGGTACCGTAAGCTTCGTGTAGTCAGTATGGTGGTGCTCGATGGGGTTTAGTCGGTAGTCGTTCTGCGGAGCAAGTGCTTCGCGCGCCTTTTTCAAGGCGTAGTCTCCTGTGAGAAATTGGGGGAGGTGAAGGACCACGGCCCTTCTCTTCTCCCCTTCTTCCTCTCAGGAGGCGCCGGAGTCTGACATAACCCGGTCCGTTACTCCCCGAGACCGGGTATCCGTAAATGGATTCCCCAGCGTTAAAAGGCCAACTATATTAGGCGTCAGAAGCCTCTGGTTGCATGGGAAATGTTTTCTGTAATAGTAGTGTTTAATAATAGGATGCTGAGTGTTTGAAGCGAAGCTTTTTTTTTATTGCTTAGATGGGTGAACGAGCTCACAGCCCACCTGGTGTAAAGTGGTTACTGGAGCCCATAGACATCTACGATGTAAATGCGCCACCCACCTTGAGATATAAGTTCTAAGGTCTCAAGTATTGTTACAACGACTGCCCCAGACTTTAAACCGAAACGCATTACTGCTTCACGGCAGAAATAGGCGGGCTGGTGGTACCTACCCGTGCGGACTCACAAGACGTCCTACCACCGGTAATTACGCAAACTATGGTTTTGCGGGTTTGATTTTTATTACACGATGTTATTGTCCTTCACCATGGAAGTCAATCGTGAACATTTGTTGAGTACGTATTTCATTAGAAAAAATTGTACCCGCCTGGGATTCGAACACCGATGCATCGCTCAACACGAATGCACAGGACGTCTTATCCTTTACGCAACGACGACTTCACGACGGCTGTCAAGCAATCCGGTTCGAGAGAAATAGCCGTAAAATATACGATATTTAGGTATGTAATGAAAACTAATTTAAAGTTTAGTCCGTTATATCTTTTTCATTGTATAACTTCCAACATTTCATATAATTCGTCACGGAAGATTGTGTAATACAATCACATTAAAAACAATTTACGATGAAAACAATTTCTATCTTTCAGGTCACATTCACTGCTGCATATAGGCAACAATTCAAGGATAATAAAAACGCATGATTAATCAGTTAAATTAGTTTTAATTATATCCACGACTCGCGAAAACGATAGAGTTTAATATGTGCTATATTATTAAGACACGCTTACGTGCTCGACAGTAGCTCAACACTAGTGGCCTCGAAAGTACAGTTGATAATTTTATCTCGACGACGAATAGCCGATTCAAGCACGTGATTAAAATTCAGAAGCGTACGTGATTAACAGCCGCCGAGGAGAGACGTTCCCTATATTTAATTTGACAAATAAGGAGTTGGCTTGTCGAAACTGAATTTGAAGGCTCCTCTACACGCCCCGCCCGAATTTCGAACGATTGATTTAAAATTTAACGACGCTTAAGTGATTCGCTTCGAAGTCGTTTTCTTTCGATCGTCATTTATTTTGTGTTAAATAAGGTACTAACCGAAACACGCTGGCTCTAAAAAATAAGTCTGTATTTAAAGAAAATACGCTTTCATATTTATCTTCGGTTTTTGCGTATCATGGACATCATTAAATCTACTTTCGAATGAGGAAGGTATTAATCGATGACATTCAAATATTGTTCAAATTACCGTCTATTTTTAATACGCTTTTATTAGCTTCATATGTATGGTAGTATCTATGTTAGTATGTAACGGAATGATCATGATTTTGACGTGACAAAGTCTTATAATTCGATGGAGCTGGCTGCACGCACGAAAAAACATGACTTATGCGGCGTTACCTCGCTCTGAGATGTTCCATTTAAGGATTGAAGTGCAAGCGAGAGCGCGCAACGAGCGACAAAGAGGCACAATCGGCCTCCACGTTCGGCAGCGTTCGACATCTGTCCCTCTCCTACTTGAGTGAGCGATGCATTCGCGTGGACAGCTACTATACAATAATACATTTACATGTTTTCGTCAAGTATGAAGTTCAGTGAAAAGTGAATGTGGTGTCAATTATTTATAGCAACGATAATCGCGATAATTGAAAAATGAAACCATTCCATCAATATTTTCTTATGACGTTGTCACGTTCAACTATCGTCAGTAAGCCGACTTTACAGACAACCGATTTTTTTTTTAACTTTGAACACGATTTTGACCCCGTTCAAAACGTCGGATTAGCTCAAATTTCGGCATAATAATATGTTAAACAATTAGATCCGTTATTTACTTTCATTACCTAGTCAAAACATCAAATTCATTAGAGCGCCTTCTTTTTTTCACTTAGCAAATTGGAAACTATTGTATTTGCGTGAATGTACATTAATCAATGATTTATGATACAAATAATGCTACTTAAACTAAAAAATGAAAAATAAATAAGAATTTCGAACTAAACTAAAAAACCAACTAAACGCTTTTATAGAAAATCCAACTAAAACATAGATAATAAATTTATTATAGGGTGTTTTTTAAGATATTATCAAGATTCATTTTTCCAAAAAAACATTTTACTCCGTCGACGATTGCTACCATAGCATACAATATTTTACTGGTGGTAGGACCTCTTGTGAGTCCGCACGGGTAGGTACCACCACCCTGCCTATTTCTGCCGTGAAGCAGTAATGCGTTTCGATTTGAAGGGTGGGGCAGCCGTGGTAACTATACTTGAGAGCTTCGAACTTATATCTCACGGTGGATGGCGCATTTACGTTGTAGATGTCTATGGGCTCCAGTAACCACTTAGCACCATGTGTGCTGTGAGCTCGTCCATCAAAACAATATTTTTCGATCGTGCTAATGATATTTTCAAGTTAAGTTTGCATATTATACCACCGAACCGAAAATATTATCTTTGTCGATTCCTTCAAACTCAACTAATAAGATGTAATGCTGAAAGGTCATCTTGAAACAGTAGAGTTGCAGAATGTCGAGCACGTATGTACTGGACCGATAATCTACTGCACCGTAAATCATTTGCCGCAGAATGCTAAGGCATATCGCTGGATCAGACTCCACGTGTGCAGGGTTGCCTAAAACAACAATGAATAATTTTCTAGTACTAACAATTTTCTTTAATTATGATAGTTTTCTGCAATTCCACTTGAATGCTGTTCTGTTTCGTTAATAGCTCTTATTGCTACTGCTAATAATAATAAAAGCCTTTATTCAGACGCAAAGGATATTTACAAATAATATACTTAAATTAACGACTCGGCCGAGTCGATGACCTCGACAACTTCGTCTGTTTGCCCAACTTTGGCAAAGGCCTCCTCCATTTCTTTCCACTCTACTCGGCTTAGAGCTTTCCTTGTTCATAGTTTTCCTGCTACCGTCTTTATCTCGTCTTCCCACCTCCGAATCTGGCTGCCTCGTTTCCTTTTTCTATCTCTAGGGTACCAAAACACTATGCTTTTGTTCCATTTTTCGTTGCCTCTTATTGTATGTCCTGTCCATTGCCATGTTAGTTTCCGAATTCTAGTTGAAACATTTTGTATCTTAGTGCGCTACTGTTCGCTACTGTTAAGGAAGCTTAATTTCGATTTTAATCGATTCGAATTTCGATCGATATTAATTTTGTACATCGTACAGTGTTATTTTATGATCCAATATGTTGATCTCTCCTTGGAATAAAATCGATCAATTGTCAAATCGTTTAAACAGGAATATACCGTTAATATATCGTTATATCATTTAAACGTGTACTGTGAAAATAATTAAAGTTCAAAAGCAAACAAAAAAACACGTTCTTGTAGCTACAATCTGAACATTAAGCTAAAGTAATAAAATTGCGGTATACTCATTGGTACTTGGACTTATAAAACACTGTGATCCCGCATTGTAAAGTAAACGAAAGTTGGAAATTTTAAATCGTCGCGATCTAAATAATCATATTCTTTGAAAAAAACAAAAAAAAAACAATAAAAAGCTTCCCGATTTCCAAAGTCCATTAAACTTTTGAAGTCGTCGTGGCCTAACGGATAAGACGTTCAGTGCATTCGTGTTGAGCGATGCACCGGTCTTCGAATCTCAAACGAGTACCAATTTTTCTAATGAAATACGTACTCAACAAATGTTCACGATTGACTTCCACGATGAAGGAATAACATCGTGTAATAAAAATGAAACCCGCAAAATTATAATTTGCGTATTTACTGGTGGTAGGATTTGTGAGTCCGCACGGGTAGGTACCACCACCCCGCCTATTTCTGCCGTGAAGTAATGCGTTTCGGCTTGAAGGGCGGGGCAGCCGTTGTAACTATACTTGAGACCTTAGAACTTATATCTCATGGTGGGTGGCGTATTTACGTTGTGGATGTCTCCAGTAACCACTTAACATCAGGTGGGCAATAATAATTGCATACTTATTCCACCGTACTTTAAAAAAAATACACTCCGTATAATTTAATTTTAATCGCCCTCAAATTAATTGCGTTAAAAACATATGTTCTCTTTACAAATCAATATACAATCAAATACATTAAATCCAACCTTGTCATATGTCATTTTAGGGTCGTCACAAAAAACAATCGCTATTGCAATCGCAATCGGTATTGTAAATTGACAAATTAAGCGTTACAATGTAAAACAGAAACTTAAGAATCAACAACCCTAACATATGGAGTAAGTCGTGCGAATATTATTGAATATTGTATATTTTTCTCATATCTCGATAACGTACGCATCTCATTGTTCGTACCCTACTGTATTCCATTTACAATAAGTCCTTTCAGACCTCGTGGTTCTCAGATTTAATGTCTCTGCACGTAAATATACTCCGAGGTCTGTGAATGCACGCGTTATATACAGTGCGGTTTTTTTTCTGTAATAAAATTATCTACACGCCATCCTTAAACAAGCTGAAATCAATTAATTCAATCAATACTACTAGCATATCTTGTGAATTTCTTTTTATAACCGTTTTTTTAAGGTTTTCACATTTAGGTTCAATAGCTTGAATGAAATCGTTATATTTTTGGGTCATTGGTTTACTAAGCATTATTAATGTTGGAACTTTTATTGCCCTTGTAGGCAGACAAGACACCCAAGGATAGTTAAGTATGTGGAAGGTATTTCGGTAAAAGCATTGCTATGATAATTATTAAAAGGAGTAAAGCCGAGAGGTAAATAATATAAATTCGAATATAATTTGTATTAATAATATAACGTTATTATTAGTCTAATAATTTCACACCCATTTACACAAAGTTCTTTCTATATTTCTTAATAACGGCCTATTTATTATTGCGATAAGCGCTGTGTTTCTCTGTCTTTTAACTGAGGGACTGCACAATTAGAATAACCATTTACCATTATCGTTTATTGAAAAACCAAAATACATATAAACAAAACTCAACTTTTTTTTTAATAATTCATACCTATGCTGATAACCTTGAGAGGCTATTTCAGATTCACCCTAACATGTAGGCAAACTCACGGGGCTCAAATCGGAGTGTTGCTAACATTGGCCCTAGCAAGAGCAGTGCTTCGCAGAATCTACCACCGGATCGGAAACGCGACCCCCTGAGAAGATCTGGCGAGAAACTTAGTGGGCTGTATCTATGGGTTAGTTCGCTCGTTGAGCCCTTCCTCTCCACAACGTTTAATTGATATATAGGTAGAGGCATAGAGATATTTACACATCTATAGTGCAGACATAAAGGATATTACGTATGGTAATACTCCCAAATAGTATAAATACGTTAATATAATACATTAAGGTTTAGTTATAAGACTTTTATAAGTTAAACCCTCCCCTGCAAACTCATATTGTACTATACTCATTACGTAACACATCAATAGCCCGTACTTTCAAATTAGTCGTTTTACCATAATATGTTATAAAGTATTTCATTGCCAACAGATTAATGACGTCAATTTGCCGATTTACTTATATTGCGTCCGCAGAAACGGCCAGTGAAAGCTTCGGTTTCTACAACAGACATAAACAGTGATCGAATAGCATGCGGAAATAGTGATGTTCTTGTTACGAACAAATATTTATTTGAATCTAGAAACTGGTACATTTTAAGATTTTCGCGAGCCGTGAAAACGTATGAAGCCTTATTCCGGTTTCATCTGGCGTTTATTATTGCATTTTTAATTGGTTCTCTTAATAAAATAACGTACGAAGTCGTTATATATTTTTTTTATTTTACAATAAAACTCAATATTTAATATTTAATAAAATTATTCAATAAGCTAATTGTTTTCAAGAACAAGATCGACTCAGACTGGTACCAACGTGTCTATCATGTTTTGTGGTCGATCTTTTCAATTTTCATCGACAAAATACTTATTAAAAAGCCACAGACCATAAATATAAATTAACATATTTTTGTCTCTTCCAATACGCTCAGCTGAGCTCAATATTCAGCCTTTGTCTTTAAAAATTCAGACATTTTTTTACACATTTTGTCTTGTCTTAATTTTCAAGGGAAAATCTATTACCCGACTCACAAGGGATCATATTTTGTGAAGTTTCCGTGGTTTTTTACTGCTTATCGTAAAATGCTGCGTATGGTAAAAGTAGAAATAATACACTATCTTCATTTGGGTAACTAAGGTGTTAATTTTTTTCTTTGCTACGCCTTAGTTAGAACATCTGATTCTCTAAGCTTTCCTCTATGAAGGTTCGCTAGGTTACATTGACTGTCAAACTCATCTTAAGTAGATGTTCTTCAACGTTGAAAATTCTTGTGAAGATCTCAAGCTAAACGGCTTCTGAAGAGCGTCTCGTGATGTCTGTATTTATCTGTTTCGTAACGTTTTTGATTTGTCTTTATCTCGAGGTATCTTCCCATTCGATACTGAATTTCATTTTTAAGTAGCCTTTTGGTGCACTATGAGCCGTCCATATTGCTATATCCGAGCTATGTTTTGCTATCTCAACGACCTTCGCAGTTTCTTCGACACTAAGATTTCTAGGCACATATCTAGATTGAAACTGTTATTTCGACTCAATAACTATAAGGTCTATTTGCACTCCAGTGTCAGTGTGGATTCTATTTATAGGACACGAATACGCTGAGGACGGGGTACGTATCGTTGAGACCGTAAATTATTTATCATTAGACTTCCCTATCATCTCAGCCGCATAAACATTGATAGTGTATAACTTTACTTGGATGACCATTGCATGTTCTCCAGCAATAAAAGTTTCAAATATACTTTTGGAACGAAGTTCCTTATGGGACGATGCGGAGGGGTACCCTAACCGGGAAAAAGCGTCCGTAACGTAAGATTTTTATTAGTAATGCACACAGTGTATGACTTAACTTTGTAATAACGTTAAAAAAATAACATATTTTTTATCATTCATTGACCACTATCTCAGAGCGTTCGTTTGCGCAATACACTAACTCTTATGCAAACAACTGTGAATGAAGTGTACCACAATAAGTTCGCACGTTACCGAATGACCGTGGGTTGCTGCGAATCCTCCAGTTTTATTTTCTTTATACCTCGAATAGAACTTAAAATGAATATTTTAAAACACATCTTTTTTTTATCTCGAACCTGCAACCTCTTGAACGAAGGGTACCCGTACACTGGATTTATGACGCCATAATCAATTACGCTTAAACGAAAAATTAAAAAGATCCGTGAACGGCCAATCAAAGATTGACTCGGTTCCGAATCACTTCAATATTTCACCGCTCTATCGGCAGCCGCTACTATACAGCACGACCGTGATATTTACGGGCCGGGCAACCGATATCGGCGCATTATTTATGTCTCTGTTTCCTATTTTTGTTGTATAACCAATATTTTACGTTACTGTTCATATTTCATACGAAATCTTGAACGGGCTTATAGATAAAGTATTTTGTGGGTGTTGCGCGCTAACAAAATATCGAATTTCGTGTGATGCGTTCAATTTTTACAATACGACGCTTGAAAGGCAAACGTGACTAAGCGGCAATGCGTGAACTTTACAGTAGACTGATTTAATGTTGAAATACCTGAAAACAAAATTTATTTTAACGAATCAACCTGGAGTAGAATCTAGCTAGTAGCTGTAGGATTGAAATGATTTTAATAGACCTAGAAATATATTTTTTTTGCGCATCGAAAAAATTCTGCCTATCATTTATGTACAAATCAGTTATTGTTGCTTAGTCACTTTTGCCTTTCAAGCGTCGAATATGACAATAAATTGCTTTTTATCGAAATTAGAAAATTAATGTAGTTAGAACTAGTGCTTTTATTGTCATTACATTGTTTACGACGTTTCAAATACTTTACAGGTATAGAGGTGACAAAAGATTTTATGATTCATGTCAAGGTCGTACCACAAATTCATTTAGTTGAAAATTTCATGACGAAAGAAAAAGTCGTAAAATAATAATATGTATGTGTATGTTTGGGTCTGATGTAGATAGCCTCGAAACCTTAAATCAATTCATAATGAAGCACTATTATTGTATTTTAATATAATTAAATGTAAAATTAAATTATTACTAATACATTATCGCGACGAAGATCTTAGCAATCCCTGGATTGTCCGTGCAAGTGGCGGGTCTGTTGCTGAGAGAGGAATTAGGATAATGCCAGTGGAATTGCGACTCTTGTGTAGGTTTAAGGGGCTCCTATCAATGCGCATTACGTGCACCTTCATTCTACGCATTCCTCTCGATCCGAGCTAAACTTTATAGGAACCTACTCATTAGCAGGTCCCTATTATTTACGTATAGAAATAATCGATGTTGTAGATAAACCAAGGCCTTTTAGTAGGTTACAGAGAAGTTTCCCCACTCCTACTTCGACAGCATACTTAAGGATTAAAGAGTACTCGCCTATAGATAACCACACGCTTTGTATATTTCTAAGTTCATTATATGTATGTCGTATCACTCTTGTTAGAGCGGTCGTAGTCGTCATCCAGTATGCTGTGGGCAGATGTTATGCGCCTGACGAGCAATCGCCACTCCTCCCGGTTTGTGGTGAGCCTGGTACACTCAAGCAAACAACCGCCAACTGCCGACTTGACTTGGTCGGTCCATCGCATGGGCAACCTTCCACGCGGTCTGGTGCCTTCTACTTTGCCTTGAACGACAAAGCGCTCTATGGAGTCATTTCCTCGGCGGGAGACATGTCCAAAAAATGACAGTATGCGTCCATGCACGAGCGCCGAAAGACGCTGCTTAATACCGAGTTCTTGAAGAATGGAGATATTGGTGCGAAGTTCGGTCCATGAAATACCAACCATTCGTCTCCAGCACCACATCTCTGGGCATCAACCTTCTTTCTCTCGACCTGCCGCAAAGTTCACGTCTCCGCAGCGTATAATAATATGGGGAAAACAAGAGTTTGTACGAGCCGGATCTTTGTGGCTTTGGTGACGCTTTTGTTCTTCCATATCTTCTTCAGACTGTCCATTGCAGTTCTTGTGATCGCCCTCGTAGATGAAGTTCATTATAAGTTTTCTACGGTTCTCATTTTCATCTTGTTGCAAAAAATACTTTACAATATCTCACTATCCATTTCTTTTATCCGAAGCCAGCCCCGCTCTGTTTAACTGTGCACCTTCCATAAATCGTTACTGTAATTGAAGTCTTCATTCAAAATCAGAGGCACTTTTTTCTGAAAGTGCTGTGAGTGCCCACTGAGTTTCTCGCTGGATCTTCTCAGTGGGTCGCGTTTCCTATCCGGTGGTAGATACTGCGAAGCACGGCTCTTGCTAGGGTCCGTGTTAGCACCGTCGTCAGGTTCGAGCCCCGTGAGCTTACCTACTAGTTAAGGTTCCGCTGAAATGGTCTCTCAATACCATCAGCTTAGGTAGGAAAAAAATAAAAGGGATTTTTTCTGGACGTGCATTTTGTAACTCTGAGATGTTTGTAGAGATGCAATGGTTTCTTTATTTTAATGCCACAAACTATTTTGATCACTTGTTCAGTTAATAGAGTTATTAGGTAATAGAGTTGAGAGTTATTTTCGAAACTCACCAATATTTACTACATAGTTATAAAATTCAAATTTATTAAATCTAAAATTAAGGCAACCAATGGACACGGTCGCGTACAACATGAGTTCGTTGACCTGATGCGTCCTCCTTTCATTTACATTACTTGGCGCGCTGTACAAAAATATTACAACGATATTTCCTGGTAGGCAAATTAATGATGATATGAAATTTAAATCTGCACTGTATGGGTATATTTGCAAATTATGCAATCTACAAAACAGATTAAATGACTGCTTTGCAAGAGAAATATCTAGGATGATAATACCTAATCATAGCAATCATAGTCTCCTATATAACTAGTAAGAGTAGAAAAAATTATCATCCCCATGAGCTCTACAATATTTTCGAAATGTTACAAAACTTACAACACTCAGTAGATACTAGAGAGCAGTCGCTTATCCAAAGGTCAGACTAACCACACACATAGTAACATAATCCCAAACTTAATATAAAATAAATAAATTGTAAGCTTTATTCGGTAAAAAAATACACATATCTGTGTAAAAAAAAAAAAATCTACACCGTGTTTTAAAACAACGTTTCATATCTGTTTACATTACCATATTTAAGGGTAGACGGTTGAATTATTAAGGCGCGTGCATTATTACAATATTTATCATCCTTAATATATTCTTTAACACGTCGACCGGCACTTAAGGATCGCGTCACGCCGAACGTTCCTTGTAGAGACGTGATGCATTTCTGTCTATTTAAGGTGAGGTTACACCGAGATCTTTAATTATAAACTTTTAAGTTTAAATCGTAACGTAATTTGTTGAAGTGAAAACTTCTTTAGAATCGTTGTGATTTCAAACCGGATGCAACGGAAAAAACGACAGGTAAGAGACACAAATACAAAAGAATGAGACAGAAATATACATACTATTTAATACAGCGCCATCTGTGAGATTTTTTTATTACTAACGTGTATATGAAAGCTCTTGTAGTGAATTTTAATTTAGGATTATACGTGAAATTAAAATATCAATTCACAGAGGGCGCTACCTTACAATTATTTACTAATGACAAAATTTTAAGACGTTTAGGATAATTGTATTTTAATTTTGGAAGGTTTCACTTCTACCACGTGTGAATTGCACACATGTATTTTTTGGACTGGCTCACAGCCCACCTGGTGTTAAGTGGTTACTGGAGCCCATAGACATCACGCAAATGCGCCACCCACCTTCAGATATAAGTTCCAAAGTCTCAAGTATAGTTACAACGGCTGCCCTACCCTTCAAACCGAAACGTATTACTGCTTCACGGCAGAAATAGGTAGGGTGGTTGTACCCACCCGCGCGGACTCACAAGAGGTCCTACCACCAGTACTTTTCATAGTAAGACAGTAATTTTCATATTTACAAATGGACTAATTATTTTATAAATACTGTAAAAAACGCACAAGCAATAGACATAAATAAATACACAATACCTGTCACTAATAAAAAGAAAACAATAGTAATAATAATTATTGGGATCAAATCACACACGGTCATCCAACACCAAGATTCCCTCTGTTATGGGTACTAGAGATTGACAAACATACTTATATCCGTTTAAATAAATACCTAAATAATTATATGGAATACTTCAGAATGAATAATCGATAAAATACTTAATTGCGTTTTTATTTATTTATTAATTCGAAAACAAACAGTACAATACAAACATATAATATTTAAAAAAAATAAAGCTAACACAATAACCAAATATGTTTCCACAATCAAAATCTATATCTATATCTATACTAATATTATAAAGAGGAAAGATTTGTTTGTTTGTTTGTTTCGAATAGGCTCCGAAACTACTGGACCGATTTGAAAAATTCTTTTTCCATTAGAAGCCGACATTGTCCCTGATGAACATAGGCTACTTTTTTTATTTTTTTTTAAATATTTTTTTTTGGTTTCATGTGTGTTTTAATGTTTCCGAAGCGAAGCGAGGGCGAGTCGCTAGTCACATATAAGTAGAGAGTGAACAAGAAGAGAAATTTAGAAATTTAAATCACAAAAAAACAAAAGCAACACAAGACGCACATATTATTTTATACATCAGCTATACTACTTATCGGGCTAAATCACCTTATAAATATTTTAAAATAGCTTTTCTATATGCTACAAGTGACAAAAGATGTCAGCATTAGAGAACTTAGCATCATACAACCTACAAGATCTACGGACAAAAGATTTCTATGATATACTATGAAAACAACATTTAAAGCCCTGATTCTGTTTTAAAATTAATATAAAAAATTAAACAGTAAATAAATAAATAATAAATATTTACTAACAACCACACCACGTTAACCGGTCCCGTGATAAGTTCGTAAAGAACTTGTGTTACAGGTATCAGATAACGGATATAAATGTAAGATTTTTATTATACACATACATATATTTAATATACATCCATAACCCTGGAAAAGACAATTATATTTATCATACAAATATCTTCCCTTGGCGGGATTCGAACCCGCGACCCCCTTGTGTAGTGACCATGTCACTTACCACTACACCAGACGGCGGTATTATTATACTATCCGAAACTGAACTCTTTTTTCAGTAATGTGATTCCGTTTCAGAAAAATCTTTTTTTTTTAAACTAAAGAGTTTTAAAGATTTTAAATGACAAAGGTTTTTCTACACGTATATATATTTTTATATAGTCGTTTTTTTGACACGTATATAAATAACAGACACACAGACAGAGCAGTCAGGAGCGGTAACTACTGCACCACTCAATAAATAGTAAGTAAATAGTAAAGTTACTGGTGGTATGACCTCTTGTGAGTCCACGCGGGTAGGTACCACCACCTGCCTATTTCTGCCGTGAAACAGTAATGCGTTTCGGTTTGAAAGGTGGGGCAGCCGCTGTAACTTTAACTATACTTGAGACCTTAGAACTTATCTCAAGGTGGGTGGCGCATATACGTTGTAGATATCTATGGGCTCCAGTAACCACTTAACACCTGGTGGGGCTGTGAGCTCGTCCACTTATTTAAGCAATAAATAAATAAATAAAAGAGTGACTTCAACATATTACCTCAGTGTGTCCCAAGCCTGGGTACACGCCGGCGGCCGCAACGCCTCTTTCATGTCCGAATCAGATACGCGCCGATTTATATCCAGCCCGCCTTAATTGCAAGCCGATTGCCGCAAACGGACGATTTCAATTTGTTATTATCGGCCCCTTAACGTTTGCGATTTACGAAAAAGGACCTGAATTATTACTCACCATTTAACTGAGACGGAATGGAAACTTCGATGAGTTAATGTTGGGTTTTCGAGATACGGCTTTACGAGGTCAAAAAAAGTTATTTTTGTTAGGCGCGTGGGCTTTTGTGTTAAGCGATTACCGAAGGTTTTATCGTGCTACCAAAGCGTAAAAGCCTTCCTTTGCATTAACACATAAGGTCTAAGTTAAAAAATCAAATAGCAATTCGATTATTATTTAAGGAAATACTGGGTAAAGCAATTAAGAATCGAAGAGTAACACAGAAAATTGGAGTGCATTGTATTCAATTGTGACGCTCCAACTAGAATCTAGTAACATGAATAAAAGTTTGTACATGCCCTCATTATCAGAGATTAGTTTATTTACTCCTTTGCATAGTCTACACTCAATTACATTAAATTTTGTTTTAAAGCAGTAATCTCCGGTCGCACGTCGGAACTGATACGCATTTTTTAAGTTCTTGAGTTGTACTCTTTACCATAGAACTGAGAGTAGTTTATAATTGTCTTACTGGTCGATAAGTAGTCATTGTCACTCATGGACAATGTAATGTAATGTAAACCATGTGTCTTCGTACTGTTTGATATGTTTGTACTATGTAATAAAAATCAACCACGCAAAATTATAATTTGCGTAATTACTAGTGGTAGGACCTCTTGTGAGCCCGCGCGGGTAGGGACCACCACCCTGCCTATTTCTCCGTTAAGCAGTAATGCGTTTCGGTTTGAAGGGAGAAATTCTCGTGTATCCATTATTATTTTTTAAGAAATATTGTTTGAACTAAAATCATCACTTTCCGTCTCATACTAGAAAAGCATGCTATGAAGGGAATACTGCGATTTCATTAATAACAAACGATTTGGTGAAAATTTAAGTTCTGTCCAAAGATCAATCGAATTTAACCAACGGACATTGGCGAAATGATCATGACGTGTCTTTTCGTATTTAGTTTGGCTGTGGGATCCAAAGCGTACGAATACGACGCGATAAAATATCATATAACAAAACGAAATATGAAATAATAAAACACGCTATATAAATTGCTTTGTAATGCTTTGCTAGGTACAGCAGTTATTGCCGGCTGCGTCGACCATTCCTCTTCTTTTATGACGTCGATTCACTCCCAAAAGTACTGTGGAACATCTATAACTCGTGTTGTTAAGGATGGGATCAGTTTCGTTGTAAGCGAAATTCTCAGTTACTATGTTATCTGTAATCGATAATGCCGATAAATTATTTTGAAATATTACAGCAATAAATATTTTTGACTTTTGCTCGTGTTGACGTTATGTAAAATAAGTTCTTAGAATAATATGGGATTCTGTGTTTAGTTAGTACCAAAGATCACATTGACCACGATGATCTAAATTGTTACCGAATTCGATTAAGGACTTACCTTGAGACAATTCTGAGCAGTAAGAGTTGCACATTAATCAAGCCTTTTAAAAAGAAGCGCTTGACTGGTTGAGGCAGAAATAAGTAGTGGTTGGCTGAGTGATAACTTTCACAGTTAAGAAAAACGGGATATGATCCATAATTTCAAATTTAAACAAACGTGTGTGCAACTCACAACTGATAGAGGAGAAATCTTAAAAAAATTTGCTTTCAAGATAATGAGAAATTTCAAGATAAAGAGAATGTAAAATTTCGGGAAGAGGATAATTGTAGGTTTTAGTAATGATCATAGTGATACAAAGTTTGATAATTATTTTACATTTCATTCGAATAAATTACATAGATTTGTTCAGAATGTATTAAGTACCATTAGGTACGAAGCAGAGCACAAAGAGAACCACTAATATAAGAAAGACTGTATAATGCTTCCTATCTCATTTTCTCCCAAGTTAAATATTATGAATTTATCTGTCCGTTTCCTCGCCTTCGAATCCCAACGATCCCTAAAAAATGTTCATTTCAAAAAGTATGTGGCATTACATATATTTTTTTAAATATCTGAAATAGACAGTAACAATTTGTTTTAATAGAGACCGTTTTAACGAGTCTGACTCAACGAAATCCCTAAAAGGCTCGCTATTTTTACAGCCTCGGGTCATCCCTTAAATTCTTTTTATTGCCGCCCTTGTAAATCATTGCGTAATGCTTCAGTGCATTATCCGTCGGGGAAACTTCATTATGGCCGGTTTAATGGTTCGAAGGAACGATAAAATCTAGCTGGCGGCCAGCCCGGGTAATAGCTACGGTGGGCTCTGCTCCGGATAATTTGTGGACTGACTTTGGTAAACGGTACATGAATTTTTTATTCGGTCTTGTTGTTGAATAATTACTCTGCCCGTGTCTAATGGCTTAAAGTTAGAACATGAAAAATCGTGGTCTCGCATCGCGCAAGCGGAATAAAAACTTTGAAATGGTTAGATTGAGAACATTATCTACGTGCACCCGTCTTGATCCTCCACACTACCTGCGACATAAATATCACAAAAACATCTACTTTTATTCAATAAATTTTAATACACTTAATCTTCTCGGTGCAGTGAAAGCGCTCTCTGAGAAGTGAGTATATTTTACTGCACAAAGCGAAACATTGTCACATTATTTTTAAAGGGGTTAATTCTTTCTTCTTCCTTAGAACCTACAAACTAGATGTGCATGTGTCTCCACAATATGCTTTACCTCTAATCCTCGTGTGTTTTAATAAAGGTTGCCAGAGTAACGGAATATTGTTAAGCTTCATCAGGAGGATCCACAATCCTGCATATCAACGCTCAACACGTGAAAGGGTGTGAATTTACTTCAAATTTATTTTCGTCAATTCAAAAGCTAACGAAATGCAATTTTGATAATCTTCTGATAAATAATATTTTTTTTTTTGTACAAACAATTGTTATTAATCGAAAATCTGTGTTAGTTTCGAAGCTTTGTGGACATATTATACGTTAATGGCGCTTCACGGATTTTTTCCACAAATGGCGGGCGAATAGATTCAACAAATGTTTTCAATTCATTTAACAATAGCCACAACTTAGCTGATTTTTACTACTACTAAATAAAAACTAGATAAAAGTACTAAATAAATATTATTTAGTCCTTTGTAGCCTTTCATTACACTATGATGAACCTTAATACAGTTATTTTTCTGATAGCATCAGGAATGTATAAAAAGTAGGCCCTAAAGACGTTATGACGAATCATCCCGATCAATAAATGGTGTTTTTAGGTACATCAAGCACCGGTCTCCGTCCTCGCCGAACCCGCCGCTTACGACGAGTAAATTAGCCCATAGACACAGCCCACAGCCAGGGTTTCACGCCGGATCTTCTCAATGGGTCGCGTTTCCGATTCGGTGGTAGGTTCTCCGAAGCACTGTTTCTTGCTAAGGCCAGTGTTAGCAACACTCCAGTTTTAGCCCCGTGAGCTCATCTACACGTCAAGGAGAAGCTGAAATAGCCTCTCAAGGCTATCAGCATAGGTAGGAAAAGTAGTGCAAGTGCAGTTCATACAAATGGGTAGGTATATGTAACATCTAGTGACTATCTATATAGCGAAGGACGGCGAATTTAAAAGTTTCACTACTTTTAAATCTATCTTACAAATTTTATCACAACTAAAATCCGGTAATGAACAAAATTTAGTGTCGCCCTAACGTAGGGTGATCATAAGTCACTTGCAATTTGTTGCGATAGGACCGCGATAGGTGGCCCAAGAATAAAGGCGCTGGCTTGTATTTTATTGGGTAATAAAATGTCTTCTTGTCTATGTTACAGGTAAATAAGTGTTGTTTTATGTACGCATTGTGCGAAACATTCTAGGTGTACTGACTTGTCGGTTTCTGCTTGCTAGGCCTACAGAAATCGTATTGCTTAATTTGATTTTCACATTTTACGATTAGCTTTTGTGTTTCTCGAACTCGACTCTTCTTTTTATGAAAATCATTAACGACCCGCCCTCGCTTCGCTTTTTTTTTTTTTATTGCTGAGATGGGTGGACGAACTCACAGCCCACCTGGTGTTAAGTGGTTACTGGAGCCCATAGACATCTACAACTTAAATGCGCCACCCACCTTGAGATATAAGTTCTAAGCAACGGCTACCCCACCCTTCAAACCGAAACGCATTACTGCTTCAGGGCAGAAATAGGCAGGGCGGTGGTACCTACCCGTGCGGACTCACAATAGGTCCTAGAAACTGTAATTTATTATTGATTTCTCCACTATTTAATGGATGTTATACATATAAACCCTCCTCTTCAATCACTCTATCTATTAAAAAAAAACCGCATCAAAATCCGTTGCGTAGTTTTACAGGCTTAAGCATACATAGGGACAGACAGATATAGGGACAGAAAAAGCGATTTTGTTTTATACTATGTAGTGACTTACGTACACATTTCTGTAATATTTTCGTGTCTCATTATTGGTTTCTCGATTTCTGTGTTACATGTACATAATATATGCTGCCGTCTAAGAAACATTTTTAAGAACGGTTAATGAGATTATTTCTCTAAACCTAAATCAATCTAATATTGAATCTTCACTATGACACCTTTGTTAAGATCTTCTCAGTGGGTCGCGTTTCCGATCCGGCGGTAGATTCTGCGAAGCACTGCTCTTGCTAGGGCCAGTGTTAACAACACTCCGGCTTGAACCGCGTGAGCTCACCTACGCGTAAGGGCGAAGCTGAAATAGCCTCTCAAGGCTATCAGCATAAGTATGGAAAAAAAGGCGTAATACTAACGAAATTTTCATTATTAGTCATGTGGTGCACAGGGATAGATTCTTGCATAATTTTATAATGGAGTTGTCATGTGTTCTAATTTGAATAGGGAGACAACCGTGTTCTAATAGCGTTAAGCCTTCGACCTCAATTCTTTGGGCGGTTGGTATTCACCAGGTAAATCTGGTAAGCCAGGTAGATTGTGAACTCATCCATGTAAACTTGAAATGATGGAAGGTATAGTTTTCATTAAATAATTTCTATAAAGGACAATGCCCATTTTCTTTGGGCGTTTGGGCCCCTAATAAAAGTTGTCCAGTCATGATGGTTTTAACTTAATTTGATAGACAAAGAAATATCGTTTCATATTCAGAAAACGAGTTTTATATTCCCACCCAGGTTTAAGAGAAATCTTTTTTTTTCTGCAGCTAAAATTATGTTGTTAATTGTTTCATTAAATAATCGCTCTCATAATTAGTTTCAGTGTTAAATAAATTAATTGTGGGTAATGTTGATAGAAATAAGCCCTTATGTACATTTTATTTATTATTATATCCTCATAATAATAATAAAATGAAGGAGGTTTTTAAGAATGGACTTCATTGACCCTTCTTTCGGAAATGAAAATCCGGAAGCCGGCAACGATATTGTTATTGTTGTTTTTAAATTCGCCAATAGGCAGGCAAAGAGCGTAGCCTATACAGCCTAATCTGTCGTAGTTATATTATTTTCATGTCAATAAAAAGCCGGTGTATCTCTTTTTATTGCTTTTTTCGAGTTTTGACGTCAACTCGACGAATAGCACATTGACTGAGCGTGAGTTTCCGCAGACCTTTTATCTTGAAAAAAAAAACAGTCACTGCTATGCTAGTCACAGTTTTATTCCAGTGTCTCAATAATCGTGAACAACGATTGACGTTTAATACACAAAACAACACACAATTTATATATTATACATCACAATAAACTATTAAAAAAACATTAAAATAAAACTTCAAGTGACGCTTCACTCGGGTTGCTGCCAAAACTCTCTGACCATAGATAATAAGAATAAGTAATGGTGGGCCATTGAGATTTTTACTAATGGAATCATTAATGTTTAAAAATATTAAATAATTCATGGTTTTAAGTAATAATTATTATTACAATATATAAATATTGAATTGAACAAAAATAAACTAAAAAAGTCTGTGAATTATAACCGTTCCACTAGCTATTTTATTTTAATTTGTTGTTTAAGTCAGAGACAACTCTTTCGTTTGGCAGAATTTAGGTTTACTATAAGGCTGTATGGGATAAGCCCTTTGTCTGCCTATTGGTGAATTTAAAAACTATGAATGATGAAAGTACTCAGTTTTCGGATGTTATCAAACAAGCAATTTATTTTTTTGTAAAACAATGCCAGGGTGAAAGAAATTTTGATACATAAATTAAACAACGTGGTTTTAGGCATATTTTTTCAAGTACAAATAGTTTTGACACAAAGTTGGCCCACTTTTGGGCAATTTCCTCTAAATATCGACGCTTGAAAGGCAAACGTGACTAAGCGACAATGCGTAAACTTTACAGTAGACTAATTTAAAGTTGAAATATCTGAAGAAAAATCTATTTTAACGAATCTAGCTGTAGGATTGAAATGATTTTAATAGACCTAGAAATATATATATTTTTGCGCATCGAATATGGTTATTGCCTATCATTTATGTACAAAGCAGTTATTGTCGCTTAGTCACGTTCGCCTTTCAAGCGTCGATATGTACTACAAACGAGAGCAGCTACTTGCCTGACCGAAATCGAAAGTACCTAACCATCTAAGATCGCATCGAACGCATGCTATATAACGAAATAAAATAATCAAGAACTCAGCACGATTCAATAATGAATAATCATTTTAAAAGTAATCCTCGTTTTTCGAATATATTTCTTCATTACGCAATTACACAATAAATAAATAAAACAAACCGTGCGAGTCAAAACTAAAAAAAAAAAAAAAAAAAAAAAAAAATTAAATAAAAGTTACATCATAAAACTAGCAATTCACGCAGCGGTGATCTATCATATACCAGAAAAGCTCTTCATCATTAAATTTAATATTGAGCTTTACTTAAAAATATGTAATATAGTTGGTAATAGGCTAGGGTCCCGCGGGGCACTGCCCGGGGTTCCAGTATTACGCGTCACAGATTAAACAAGAAACATAGATACCGTAATATGAAATTGTCAGTTTTAAATTGACGGCATTGGGGCAAAGGAGTTATTAAAATTCTTCACCTTAAATATATTATTAACCTACATTAACAAGTTCTCAATTTGGGTCGTATCTCTTTCATATTATTATGTGCTACATTTATTTTACTTACTAATCGGAAAACCCGAATTTTGTCTACCCCAAATATCAACAGATAAAATAATATTAGAAGTAAAAGAAAGCATCGTCAAATAATGTATTGTTTAATAGGTAGAATCAGTTTTGTTTGCCTTTAATGGCTTATTCCAATAACTCAGAGCACACAGAACACATCGTAATGAATGGTTACTGTTGACGATAGGTATCAGTAACGCCAGAGAGCCAAGTCCTGCTTCTAGATATGGACTCTTTTGAAATGGGCTTTGCCAAAGAACACATGCCAGATACTAGAAAAAAATATACGAAGAAATTTTAATCTCATGTCGGACGGTAGATGACAAGAGCTAGAAGATAGAGCTAGAAGAATATATTCTCTCTGTCTTTTTTTTACCTACCTATACTGATAGCCTTGAGAGGCTATATCAAGGTTACCCTAGCGTGTAGGTGAGCTCACGGAGCTCAAACTGGAGGTGTTGCTAACACTGGCCCTAGCAAGAGCAGTGCGCGACCCACTGAGAAGATCCGGCGAGAAACTCAGTGGGCTGTGTCTATGGATTGAGGTCTGTCGATTTAACGGGTGATATAGAAATACGATTCCGGTGTCTACTAGCTACTAATACAATATATTAAATCAGCCGTAGTAACTATAATCTTCCCTATATTCTACTCTTTCCCACAAATTCCCTTTCCTCACTTCTTATTTTATTTAATTTTATTGAAGACTACTCCGCTCCGCTGGGCATTTAAAATTAACATTATTATTTCTCACCCCCACAACGATTCTAATCACCAAGGCCCCCGCAAATGGTGTAGGGAGTCCAACACTCATATAAATATTAGCCTATCCATTAAGTGCATATATTTTCTACATGGATACCAAGTTTCAAGTCAATCGGATGTACGGTTAAGTAGTTATAACGGAACATCCGTAAAAACCACTGTAGATTTATATATTAGTATAGATAGGTATTGCCAGTCTATTTTAGCTTGCAATATTGCGTTTGCTAAAATCATTGGAATTTATTTTAAAATTTGGGCAGTGCAATTGTCGTTACCTACAATATTCTTTCTATACCTCTATCCTATATATACGATATGCATCCTCATATACCAATTAAAATGTTCCTACAATATGATATGTGCGCTTTCTAAATATATCGTAATCTGTATTAACCTCCAGGGTTAAAGCATAAAGGGCCCTCATTTGACGACAGGGGGTCGGATCCAACGGTGCCGTGAAATGGATACAAAATACGTTTTCGATCGATGAACTTATTAAAACATTTCACTCTTTTGTTATTAATAAAAAAAAAATGTTTGAGATTTTTTTGCATAAACACAATACGTAATGTAATTTAAAGTTCCTTCCACGTATTCTATTTTTTTATATTGTACTTTAGTCCCAATAGATTTTTATCTTTCATGAATCGTTTTGGAAGCAACTTTTCCATTTTCAAAAAGACATCTCTAAAATACTTAACTAACAAACACACAACATTTCTAAAGAAAAAAATCATATTGATAGATAAAAAATATGACAAAAAATAGTTTGTATGTGTATCAGCAAAACATAGTTTGTTTGTATGTGTATATACTCGTAATAGTTTGTGTGTGTGTTTGCGAACTTATCGAATAACACCGATACAATGACTGAAGAATCATTTCCCAAACAATATCTCTTCTAAGCCAAAATCAACTCCGATATCGTGATACAACACCATTAGTCAGTTGCCAAATCAATCGGCTATTGTACACGAGGTTACATTAAATTTGTAGCCACAATAACTTATGGGGTCCTCGTCTGCGAGAACTAAGGTTGGTGGCTCACTGAGTGCGCTGTGACATGCAACCCTCTTGGGGATAAAGGAAAATTTAAATTACCATGTATACGCATGCATTGACTTTCAAACAAAAAGGGGGCTCTAGGACATGATTGGTTTAAAAAATGGATTATTATTTTTTGGCTTTGCAAACAGACTAAGCCCTAGACAGTGATTTGGTCACGGTTGGTAATAGACGCTAATAATGCCAAAGGCAATTTGTTGTTTATCGAATAATTTCGCTACAAAATACATTCCCTGAAGTAAAAGTTTGGCCTAATAATATCCGTCCATTTTTAACCGTAATATTGATCTTAGGAATTTTATTCTCATCGTAACTACCACCAAATATGTCATACCAAAACGTAAACCCAGTTTTAGGTTGAAATTTAAACCAGATAATTGTCTTGGGTTAAAAATGTGCACGATAGGTTCTTACCCGTGTCGCAATAGACCCGTCTTCCCTCAAGTTTGTCAGTTCCTTAAGTTTGTCAACTATAACTTTTTTAACTTTGTCAGTCCTTCATCGTGCATCGTGCATCATTTTTACGTGTACTGCAGCCCTAATTCCCAGCTAGTACGAGCCTGCAAACCATAATTCTGCACACAAAAGCCCCCCCCGGCGCGTGTGTGATGAATGTGCACGCCACCAACAGCGAGTTCATTGAAATGAGATGTCGTCTCTCGTCTTGTTGCTATAAGTACAGATCAATAAAAAATGCTTAGAATCTCAGAGAAAGAGAGCTATGAAGCTGTTCTAATAACGGCTAGATTTATTTTGTTGAACATAATTAGTTCACTATTAATTATCACTAATACGAAAGATTCGTAGACTCAAATAGACGCAAATTACATGTTTTATATACATATTTTTTCAATTAAGCATACGGATACTTAAGATATACCAGTTTTTATGTATTTTGTTCCACTATTACTAAACTAACTTAATTAATTAATTCGCGAATACTGTTTGTTATAAATATCTGTGCGACCGTTTCTGGACTAATTGATCTTAAAATTATACATAGTAAAGTAATGACTTTAATCTCTAAAGAATCTTTCTTTCTTCTTTCTTTCTTTTGCGGTAGGCAGCGGCTTGGCTCTGCCCTTGGCATTGCTGAAGTCCATGGGCGACGGTAACCACTCACCATCAGGTGGGCCGTATGCTCGTCTGCCTACAAAGGCAATAAAAAAAAAAAATCTACACCGAGATCCGCATTAAAAGGGAATTAAATACAAAAACTAAAAAATGGCCTACCACACCAAGGCGTGGTCATCGATACTCATCGAATTCGACAAGGTCAGGCTCAGCTGAGTAACGTTATTAAACTTTTGAATGATGAAATGATTCAAGTGACTCGATTATTATCTGGTAGTCCCGGAAACCGTTGAGGTTTAATAGAAAAGCAATCACGCGCTAAAATTTAGGGGGAGCTTTGTTAGTGTTGCGATTGTAGGTAACTTGTTTTATCGATAGTCGATAAAGGTTATATGAATGCCTTAGATTTAAAAAAAGAGAACTGTTTATTTTGCAGCTGAATGACACAGCACACAGGTCATCTGGTGTTCAGTGGTTTCCAATTTATAGACGTCATAATACCGTCATTCATCTTCAGACCTGATTTATAAGTCTTTGTATTGTAGAGCGGTGATCCCACGCTTGAAATTGGAACGCATGGCTGATTCGCTGCATAAATAGACAGAATGGTGATAACTGGCCGTACGAGATATCAAGTACACTTGCAGTAAAAAAAAAAATTATTTAAATTATTAGCCATATTAAAGTTACTTGTGTGCCTTTTTTTAGAGAGGGAGAGAGAGAGAGAGAGAGTATTCTTTATTGTACACCAAAAATAAATAAACAATGCGATATATTTAATACAAAAAAGTACAATTGACGGTCTTATCGCTAAGAGCGATCTTTTTCAGACAACCATCAGGTGGACAAGAATAATTTGGAAACTATTTTTTTAATTATTCTTATGTATGGTAAATGAGGCATATAAGACCCGTCTGAATTAAATATGTAATAAATCGAACATCTTGTGATTAAACGATGATCAAATCTAATTTCAGTTTTAAAAAAGGAAACTGTTGAAAATAATTGTTTTCGATAAACTCTTGAAACTTATTGAACAATTTTGATAGGGATGAGGAACGTTAAGCAACCAGCAATTTATTCCAATTCTTATAATTAGAAAAAAATATATTCATTAAATACTTTGTAAAAAAACTTAATACTCACAATTTTTTTTTTATTTTTTCTGGTAGGCTGCTTAGAACATACACAGCGTTTTTTTATTGCTATATTTCGAACATTACATGATGGACTCAAAGTTATATATCTAATCCATTTAAAAAAGGCGTTTAATTAGAGTTTCAAATTCTCACCTATAAAAAAAATCTATCGACAAATATATTGTTCGTATGGGACATCACTAGAGCAAGCGTGAAAGTGCCAGCGGGTGTCGCTATCACAATGCGGCGAGCAGATTACTAATCTGGCCACCAATTACCCCCTGCTAATACATTGTCGATGTAACCCTAGCAGCGGGTTAATTATCTCATTTTCAATCGAGGCTTTACGAAATTAATAAATTGAAAAAAAAATGTATGCTTATTAACATGCTTTTATGAGCTCGGTATGTATGTTACCGAATGTTTGAACGTCGTTTTCTCCGACTTCAAGACGCCGGATTAGCTTGAAAATTAGCACACGCATCAAGGACCGATGGCAATACATTAATTGTATGTATATCTTGGTCTAACATCCCGATCAGTATAGTAATGGGATAAAAAAAAGATGTGTGGTGTCGTGGGACACCGGATAGGAACGAAATTCCTTATTATAAAAATATTAATTTTTAGTTCTATTCGAGGTATAAAGAAAATAAAACTGGAGGTTTCGCAACAACCCACGGTCATTCGGTAACGTGCGAACTTATTGTGGTACACTTCATTCACGGTTGTTTGCATAAGACTTTTAGTGTATTGCGCGAACGAACGCTCTGAGATTGTGGTCAATGAATGATAAAAAAATATGCTATTGTTTGTACGTTATTACAAATTTAAGTCGTACACTGTGTGCATTACTAATAAAAATCTTACGTTACGGACGTTTTTTCCCGGCTAGGGTACCCCTCCGCATCGTCCCATAAGGAACTTCGTTCTAAAAAATCATAACAAATTCTCAGTTCGGCTCGCTATTTAAGCTTCCCGCTTATGTTTTTGAATAAGTTTTATAATTAGCTTTTATATTAGATACTTGCATGCTACTACGAATATTTTTGAAGTGAAACTTCTTTAGGCGCGTTGAGAGTAAAATTTAACTCGCGACAGACGTTACGGATCGAGAGAAAATATACAACTTAGCAAGAGCGAGAGTGAGAAAATAGACAGAGCGTCTCGCGAACCACTCGATCGTTGAGAGAAGAAAAGGACAAAGCGAGCTAGGTCATTTCTCTTATACACAGCGTTCCTTATTACAAGAGAAAATTGATTAAAGGATAAAAAATGAAGAAAGCTACATACAATACTACACACTGCAAAAGAAGTTTCACGTGCACCAAGTTGCACGCGCACTATTTTTGACGTGACAACGTCTTATAATTCGATGGAGCCGGCTACACGCACAAAAAATATGGCTCATGAGGCGTTCCATTTATGGCTTGAAGTGCAAGCGAGAGCGCGCAACGAGCGACAAAGAGGCACAATCGGCCTCCGCGTTCGGCAGTGTTCGACATCTGTCTCTCTCCTACTTGAGTGAGCGATGCATCCGCGTGGACAGCTGCTATACAATAATACATTTACATGTTTTCGTCAAGTATGAAGTTCAGTAAAAAATGAATATGGTGTCAATTGTTTATAGCAACGATAACTGCGATAATTGAAAAATGAAACCATTCCATCAGTATTTTCTTGTGACGTTGTCACGTTCAACTATCGTCAGTAAACCGACTTTACAGACAACCGAATTTTTTCACAATTCAAAGATATTTTTTGAAAGTACCAAATTGATTTACACGAAGTGGAAAAGTGAATTAATATAAACCAAACTTATATAATCAATAGACTGATGGGCTTGTCGTCTGCCCATAAAGATTTTTTCTTTCAAAGAAAATATCGTTTTTGGTTCGATTTGGTAGTAAATGTAGTAGGTAGTAACGTTTAATAATGTTAAATTATCTTTTAATGTTATATTTTTATTTTTCTTTAACCATACAATGAACCGCTTGTTTCATCAATGCATGCAGTCGGTACCTGTAGGTAATTGTGTTAGCATTTAAGGTGAGATCAACTTGAAATGTTTTGTGCTATTGTATAAATAACAGGTTGGTGCTCAATAAAATAACACACACACAAAAAAAACGATATTATGATTTTCGTAATTTTAAACTGAAACCATTTGAGCAACAATCTATCGTTTTAAATTAAATTTAAATTATCAAATTCAATGTTGTCAATGATTTTTCCACCAGTCACTGTGATTTACAGTGATGGGTGATAATTAAATAAAAAACCAGTTTAATGCACCTACCCTTTTCAAGTACTTCATAAAACCAAATTTAAGATCATACTAAAATTAAAAATAGCGCCATCTATCATAATTATTTTGTATCTACTAGAAACGGCTTCTATAGAAGTAATTTTAAATTTGGCCACTAGATAGCGCTGTTTTCATTTGGTACTTCTCATTCTTTTAATAAAGTTTTTTTTAAACTATAAACGTTGTTTTTGTTACCTGCGTTAGCAGATGGATTAACGGATCACCTTATAACCTACTACCGACTACTACCGTCAATCAAAAACAATAGCAACGCCAAGGGAGCAATCAAGTGCCTACTTACCTATGACTTAAAAGCTAAAAGCTCTTTTTTATCCTATTTAACGAAGGATATATTGCAGAGCTCGAGAAACATGTTAGATCGAAAACGAATTGCAAATTATTACTATAGTTAGTACAACAGTATAACATCAGAATTGTTAAATTTTAAGTAAGCCCCATCTATTTACGCTCATAGTAAACTTATGACTTCATCAGCCATGATATATTGCGCTTCAATACTTTATCAACAGATGCCGCAACCAGACAAGAATTTTAGCGTTCGTGCGTTGTAGAAATTAATGAAATTACTTTTAGGTAATTAATTTCGCGCCTAATACTTTCCTTTCATTTCATAGATAGATAAGATGTTTCGAATACCTACATTTACTGGTGGTAGGACCTCATGTGAATCCGCACGGATAGGTACCACCACCCCGCCTATTTCTGCCGTGAAGCAGTAATGCGTTTCCTGTCCTGGTGAAACTGGAAAGGCCTCTGGGCTACCAGTAATTTTTCAATCATAAAATAAAAATGTAATGCGTTTCGGTTTGAAGGGCAGGCAGCCGTTGTAACTATACTGAGACCTTAGAACTCGTCTCTCAAGATGGATGGCGGCAATTATGCTGTAGATGTCTATGGGCTCCGGTAACCACTTAATACCAGGTGGGCCGTGAGCTCGTCCACCCATCTAAGCAATAAAAAAAAAATATATTACCGTGATCACGAACGACTAAGGAGTTAACTAAGGTATCGAGATTTGAATGTTGTAGGTATCGTAAAATATTATTTAAAAAAATCTTAAGACTTACTAACGTACATTGTGAACGCATGATTTCATTAGACAAAGTGGGACATGCCCGCGGGATTCGAACCTCGACATAGTCCCATCGCTCAATGCGAGTATACCGCGCGTAATACCCATTGATCAATATCTTATTAATGCGAATATAAAGTGCACTCAACCAATAAGAAATTGAGTATTGGCCAACTCAGAAAAATGACAGTAACGAAACAAAAGAGAAAATGTATTATGTAAATTAAATCTGAGCCTTGTGTTCTGAAGGATTAAGGTGGAATTTTGAGCAACGAGTCCTTACTTGTTATTTTAACTGAGTTACATTTTTACCCTTTGAGATTCGGAAATACTTTAGATTTAGAAATTAAATTAAATACAAAATCTGATAATGAAAATTAAATCGACATTGAAACAATGTTATGCGTAAGACAGTAATTACTTACGATTAAGTTAATTCTTTGATTGCAATTAGCCGATAATTGAGGTTATCTTTCATACATTTTAATGGTACCTACGTGACTACGTGCTGCAATCAGGAACTGCCAGTCCCATTGTTTTTTTTTTATTGCTTAGATGGGTGGACTAGCTCACAGCCCACCTGGTCTTAAGTGGTTACTGGGGCCCATAGACATCTACAACGTAAATGCGCCACGCACCTTGAAAACCTTTTTAGAGTAAACTATTACACTATTTTACTGATGGTAGGGCTTGTTAGTCCGCACGGGTAGATCACCACCCTGCCTATTTTTGCCATGAAGCAGTACTGTAAAAACTGAGAACTTATAACTCATGTCTCACGACAGGTGGTGGTAATTACGTTGTAGATGTCTATGGGCTTCATTAACTATATAACACGATGTGGGCTGTGAGCTCTTCCACCTATCTCAACAATAAAAAAAGCTATCGGTATCCAAAGGAGAAACCCCATTTTGGGCCTAAGCGTTACACGAATGGGATATGTACCAAAAAATTCGTCTATTTTGCTTGATTAACCTATTGAAATCTTAGCTTCATTGACAATGGCCAAGTGTAGAAAATAAGTTATATTCAATTTTTTGTTTTAAACAATCTTTGTAAACATCTACAATACTTATTTCAATATACGTAACTAGCTCCACAAACGCGCGGATTAGAATTAGAGCATCCATAAAATATGATCGATTTAGTGGAAATCGGGTGTAAAAAATAATTAATACTCTTTTGCTTTAGGATAAATGACTGTTTTTATAGGTATTTTAATCAATGTAAATAGAGTATGGCCATCGAATCGTGACACAACTACTTACAATGGCGGCAATTCAAAATATCTACAACTGACAACATCAAATATAGCATGAAAGGGTAGTTTTGCATTTTTATATTAATGTGACTATGCCATAGAAAAACACAAATGTATCAAATCGTGTTATGTTATCTTTAATGTTGCCAACTGAAGATATTTTGGATTGCCGCTATTTAGTTGTGCCATGATTCGCTGGCCAGACTATAAACTTAATCTCATTGAATAACGTAACGTAAAGCACCAAAATCTACTAACAAAAATAATTAAAAGAAATAAATAACTGTGCCATTTAGTTATGACACGAAATCATGTCGGCAACTGCGGCAATTCAAAATATTTTCAACTGGCAATCTTAAATATAACATGAAAAGGTCGATTTGGTACTTTGAGTTTTTCTATGGTGTAGTTATATTAATAATTTTACTGGTGGTAGGATCTCTTGTGAGTCCGCGCCTCCCACCCGCCTATTTTTGCCGTAAAGCAGTAATGCGTTTCAGTTTGAAGGGCGGGGCAGCCGTTGTAACTATACTGAGACCTTAGAACTTATATCTCAAGGTGGGTGGCGCATTTACGTCGTAGATGTCTATGAGCTCCAGTAACCACTTAACATCAGGTGGGCTGTGAGCTCGTCGAAGGGTATCTAAGCAATAAAAAATTAAAATAAAAAAGGCATGAAATAAAATGAAATGAAATGTGATGAGATAATATGGGAGCACGTAATGATTTATATTTTATATAAAAAAGTTATCATATAAATATAGTTTTTCATATAAAAAAGTTTTCATTAAAATTAAAATAAGACTGACCTAAAGGTCTTAGTTACCAGGTCATAAAATCCCTTAAAAAAATCATTTCGTGCGCAGCGCGTTTCGCATTACGTTGTTTTTAATTTTTGGCTTTCGTTCGTTTTCGTAAACAACCTAACGCGCGATTTCTCGTAACAGGTTCCATTTTTATTTTAAAGCAACCTGTTGCTGCAACAGGTTTCGTAAAAAATTACTTATCTTTAGTAGGAAATAGCCTCAAAAATATCGTTTTTATTAAAATATCTCGAACAATAAACATAACCTAAAATGTAAACATTGTCTGATTTTACCAATTTGGCCATTGCTGGGAGACCTGAAAATTGGGCTCATGAAACCTTCTTAGGTATTGTAACTTATGCCCAAATTCTAGCACTGTAACGCCAGGCCCAAGTTTGTATGGATTTTGGGTTTGTCCTTTACAAATTAAGTGAAGATTTTATATAGCGTCGCTTTACTTCCAGCCTGCCTTGTTTAAATGTTGCCATATCCTAATTTGTAGAGTGCGAGATAATAGGGCAAATAATGCGTGTGCGTAACAACGCTAATTTACAAGTTCTGAAGGTTATAATTTATTACACGATGCCATTCCTTCATTGTGGAAATCGATCGTGAATATGTACATAATAGATAGATAAAAAAGGGTGTGTGTACTTATGTTACGCGCGTAAGAAGTTAAACTTTTTTTTTATTAAATTTATTTCTTTTTTTTTATTTAAATTATTAATAATAAATATTTAACGTTAATAATTTAATAATATTTAGTATGAATTATATTAAATAATAATTTTATCATTTATATTAGTAAAAAATGAATGCTAATAACACTTTTTTTTGCGAGTGTACATGCGCGAAAGTTCACCTGCGGCTATATTCAGACTCGTCAAGTTACGTCGGTCGTATTTATAATGAGTGATTTAGTGGGCAACTTCATTTCTGTTAATTTTGCGTCACGGTGCGCGCGCATCGTAAAATTTCACTCTCATCAATTTTTCATAACGCGCCTAAAGAAGTATAACTTCAATAATATTAAATAAGAAATAGAAAACACCCTCCATATGGCGCGTTGCAATGAATATACGGAAATTTAGCCCCATGTAGGCACGGTATAGTACAGATATTCCAAGGAGGGTTGCTAATGCTAAGACGGCCTCACATTATGTGAGACAAGGACAAGTTTTATTTGATGAAGGATTTGAGAACAGCTAATTCGCTTCACTATATACAATTTTTTGTATTGCATAGGTCTGTGGACGAGCTCACAGCCCACCTGGTGTTAAGTGGTTACCATAGACATCCACAACTTAAAAGCCACCACCGCCTTGAAATATGAGTTCTAAGGTTTTAAAGTTCTATTGAAGAGTAATATAGTTACAACGGCTGCCCCACTCTTCAAACCGAAACGCATTACTGCTTCACGACAGAAATAGGCAGGGTGGTGGTGCCTACCCGTGCGGACTCACAAGAGGTCCTACCACCAGTAGAAAATGAGATGAATCCGAAATCTAGAATTGACTGAAGTTGATCCTCACACGTGAAACTCAGCCGTTCTGCCAATCAATCCGCTTAGAACCATCCGTGATTCGAATCACGTAACCATGTTTATCGTGTGATAAAAATCACTAAACTCTTTCAGGAAACGGTCGTCCCAACAGCTTTTCGACTGGGTCCCAACAAAAACACGTCGAGTAGAGTTCCGTGGAACCATTCTTTCATTTAGAATCCTAGTATTAAGGACACAATTCGTTTTGTTATCAGATTAAATAATAAAAAAATCGCCAATAATTAGACACATGACATAAGCTTATCGATGCGGATAAGTAACACGCGTTTTTGCTTTCATTAAACTTTCATTCGCGTATGGCTTTAACAAGAAAATAGACGTGTTGTGATTAAATTAATGTGATCTTATACAGTTTCTCAAGGTAATTTGGATTTTGACTGATTATGCTAGAAAGGCTCTTTTTGTGTAATTTCAAACGTTGGTAAAACTGATTGTGTTATACCAGGCAGCTCTGTGTACAGTAACGGGTAAGGTATAACATGGGAGACAAAATTTGTTTTTTGTTTATTGGTTAGATGGGTGGGCGACCTCACAGCCGACCTGGTGTTAATGGATACCGAAAACCCATAGACATCTTCCACGTAAATGCCGCCACACACCTTGAGATATGAGTTCTAAGGTTTCAGTATAGTTACACCGGCCAACCCTTCGAACCGAAACGCATTACTGCTTCACGGCAAAAATAGGCAGGGTGATGGTACCTACCCGTGTGAACCTAAAAGGGGTCCTACCACCAGTAATTAAGCAAATTGTCCGAATCTAAATCAGTAGACAAGCTACCGCTTTATAGCCTAAATATCATTCTCCTGCAAATCGTAAATTTTCTAATATGATTAAAAAGTATTGCTGACAGCTTAATAATATATTTGAAGAGTAAAATCGTAGACACAGTCAATCACTGTCAACATAATAATATATATTAAGTATATAGGCATTGGATACTGGCTTGCAAGATGCCCTATTTTATTAGCTTGCACGTGTAGGTACTACTGATCTGCGGCGATTTTTGCGGCAGGGCAGTAACGCGTTTAGTTTAAAGGGTAGGATCAGCCGTGCTACTGTAAAAACTAAGACTCAAAAAACTGATGTCTCAAGGTGAATGGCGACAGGTACCTTGTTGATATCTACGTGCTCTATGATGTCTGTGTTTAAGTGGATACCGCACTTAACACCAGGTGGGCCGTGAGCTCACCCACCCTTTTTTCAATGAAAATAAACCATGTGATTTTGGAAATAATAATGGTATAATAAAATAATATTATCATTCGATTATTGATATTGATTGAAATATACTTTTTTATATTATGTAAGTACACCACGGCTAGTTTCTTTCCTTAGATTACTTTTGTCGGCCTAACGATTATCTGGAAGAGACCACTCTTAGCGATAAGACGGCCCATGATATTTTGTGTGTTTAATGGGTTACATTTGTTTTTTTTTTTATTCAACATTCCATGTTTATATCTGATCAAGTGTTCTTACGTAGTCAATTTATCATTTTCATTTAAGTATTAACAAATATGATAAAATTCACGATTAGCAGCTGTTCATTCGCCTTCACAGCTTGGAAGTATTTTATAATATCTCAATTTTAACCGACTTCAAAAAAGGGGGAGGTTCTCAATTCGACTGTATGCTTTTTTTATGTTTGTTACCTCATAACTTTTGACTGGGTGAATCGATTTTGATGATTCTTTTTTTATTAGAAAGCTGATGCTTCCCGTGTGGTCCCATTTCAATTTAGTCCAGTTCTGATAATGGTGCCCATGAGAAAACCATATAAGTCTTAAATTTGCATTAAGTACGTGCGCAACAAATAGATGAATTACTCAATTACTCAATATCATGCCAACCGATTTCGATGATTATTGTTTTTAGTGTATATTCATTTACGAATATCTATTTTTTTTTCTATTTGAAGACTGTTTTTGTTAAAGCAAGTCTATTTACAATTATTATTTCAAATAAAATACATATTACTTACTTTTTAGAATGAAGGCCTCCGATACGTTGCACAGAAACGGTAAAAGCGAGAATGGATCCAAAATTACAGAGAAACACGAACAAAAACATAAAGATCCTTTGACGGAAGGCGTGAAATGGATCGAAAGATACGCCGAAAACTTGGAAAATTTCTTCGAAAGACTACCGGAATTCATTTCCACGTTTATAGCGACTCTGGCGGTGTTTACCTTTGGATCAATTTTAAGAGGTCAGTGACTTTTAATAAGAGTTAACAAAGAAGTTAACTGAAATCGGCTTTGAATTTTTACCTCAGCTTGCGATTAGGGCGGTAAAGCGTATTATGAGCTCACTCGGGCTAATACCACCATCTCATAAGTCCACGTCCTGGTGTTAAGTGGTTACTGGATGTCGAAGTGCCACCACTGCAGTGGCTGCAACGAGGACACGGCGGAGCACACGCTCGCGTACTGCCCCGCTTTCGCTGCGCCGTGTACTCGTTGCAAAAATAGGACCGGACTTGTCGCTTCCGACCGTCGCGGCTACGATGCTCGGCAGCGATGAGTCCTGCTCGACTTCTGCGAGCCCACCATCTCGCAGAAGAAGGAGGCGGCGGAACGGGAGAGGGAGAGCTCTTCTTTCCTCTCGGCGCCGTGCTGCCGCCGCCGAGCCGGGGTCGGAGGAGGGCGTTTGTCCAGCTCCGGCCCCTATGAGGATGCAGTCTCCTCCCAGTGATGCTCACGGGGCGACCTAAGGGGGTTGAGGCTGCGCCGCACGCTACCATCACAGCACGCTGGCACTAGGAGGACGGGACGACGCGTTGGCGGCTGCGGATGCGGTCCGCATTTTCGTCGTCGCTGTCGTCGCCGAACATACTTTGGAAGAGCAACCCGGTCGGCGGTGTATCGCATTCCGACCCGGCAGGCTGGTTCTGGCCTAGCGTGGTATCCCAGAACACCAACGGCATCACCCGGGCGGCCTGGTAGGACCACCGTACCGCGGAGACCGACGTCGTTGGGCGTCGACTATCGCCTCGATGACCCGTCGGTCGGGCGTCCTCGGGGTGGCGCCACGTGTTTGGTTGTAGTGTTGACCGCGGGAACCCTCTACTCTTACCGGGTTTTGACCCCGGACGGAGATCAAACGTCGGGTGTAAGAGTGCAGGGGAGTCGTTTTGTGCGGTAGGGCCCTAAAATTCCTTGGGCCCGCGGTCTGCTCCCAACACCTTGCAGATCGTCAAGTCCCACATACCCCGCGTGCTCCCAAGGCGCGGGGACCTTGTAGGAGGTTCGGCCACTGACCCGAAAAAAAGGGGCCATGGACATCTACAACGTAAATGCGCCACCCACCTTAAGATATGAGTTCTAAGGTCTCAGTATAGTTACAACGGCTGCCCCACCCTTTAAACCGAAACGCATTGCTACTTCAGGGCAGAAATAGCCAGGGTCGTGGTACCTACTCGTGTGGCCTCAAAACATGCCCTACCACTAGTAATTACGCTAATATAATTATTGCGGGTTTGATTTTTTATTACACGATGCTGTTTCTTCGTCTTGGATGTTACTTTTGAACATGTGCCAAGCATGTATTTCATTAGAAAAATTGGTTTAAGTCTGTGAGATTCGAACGCTGGCACAACGACATCGCTCGATACGAATGAATCGGGGACCTTATCCTTTAGGCCATGACGACTTCGAACATATACAGTTAACAACAAATCCCGAATCCCGCCAAGGGAATATATTTGTATGATAAATATAAATGTCTTTTCCAGGTTATGGATGTATATTAAATATATGTATGTGTATAATAAAAATCTTAATTTATTTCCGTTATCTGGTACCTGTAACACAAGTTCTTTACGAACTTATCACGGGACCAGTTAACGTGGCGTGATTGTTAGAAAATATTAATTATTTATTATTATTATTAACTTAACAATAATACAGATGCTCTCATGTCTTAAGTGATAATTGTAGTATATACTGCTCCAGTAGCCACTTGTTACCAGATTAACCATGAGCCCACACACCATTCCATGCAATACAAAACAAAATAACCTTCAGCATTCGGAATTTCCTACCAATTTTGTGATTTTCCAAAAAAAACTAGTACTTTCCAAATTCGAATTAAATTTTTTAGTGCTGTTTTACATTTCCAAAAGAAAACAAATTAATATTAACAAAAATTCAAGATCAACTACATTTTTGCTATACATTGCCTTAAAATGATAAAAAAATGTGAACATCATAGAATTCGAGCCAAAGAGAATATAACTCTTGTGAGAGCTTTGTCTGCGCAGTAACAAGAAAATACCACGAATTCTTCAATCGAACTTACATTTAATAAAATATAATGAGTAAGGTTCGTGTAGTACAAAGTTATCATTATTAAGCATTATCAAATAAATAGCACCATTTGGGAGTAGTGTTCTCTAGAGATAATTTTTATTTTATTCTACATTCTGTTCTTCATACGGTAGATTTTTGTTAACATTTCATTAACAGGGAACCTAAAGTAGAAAAATAATATCAAACAACTGAGTTTGTTTCACTGGTACTTCTCAGAATTATGGATTTTCGGAACAGAGTTACAACGTTTTAATATTTAACAAGCATAATACGATGATGTTTAAGTTGAAATTAATTATATTTCGTTTCATGCCCATTAGGAATTTCGTCAGAAGACTCAATTAAATTTCAAGCCGTGCTGAGAGTTACGGAACCTACTGAGGGCTTATACGAAGGATACATTTTTTTATGTTGTGGCGAGGGTTGATTTTCACTTTGTAGGTTCCATCTCATCATCATTATCTTCCATCAACTGAGACTTGTACAAAGTATTTATGGCATTCAGCGATGCGGCATCCCTGTGGCAATGCCAGTTTTAATTTTAGCGAACTTTATATACCAACCATACCGGCTTTATATTCCAACTTTACCATACCAATTTTATATACCAACCATGCCGGCTTTATGTTCCAACTTTATTATACCAACTTTATATACCAACCATGCCGGCTTTATATTCCAACTTTACCATACCAACTTTATATAGGTACCAACCATACCGGCTTTATATTCCAACTTTACTATACCAACTTTATATACCAACCATACCGGCTTTATATTCCAACTTTACCATACCAACTTTATATAAAAACTTTGTATACTGGTTTGTTAATTGAAACAACAGATAAGAAAGTAAATAATAGTTTTAAAACGAACTTAACACTGAAAAACTTTCTTTTCCGCGTTTTCTCCGCGTTTTCTTGCCCTGTTGTCTGCTTCCGAACTACTTCAAAATGTTCAAGACTAGCAAATGTGTAAATTAATTACTACCAATACACTCCACCCAAACAGACGAACAAGAAAGCCCTTGCTACCTTAAATAGAAAGTGATAAAAAAGCAACAAAATGTATTATTCCTTCACAAATAAAAATAAAACAACCTCTATGTACACATTGATAACCTTCAGATATATTTTCCATCATATCATCATGAATGTAGATAATTCTAATGACATGTACAATTTATGCGCAAACAAAGGATCTGATTATCAATTTAGCATTAATAATGTGATTTATTAGATCACGAAAAAGCAAAAAGTCGATACCTTTGTGTTTCTTCTGTGAGAAATGCATCTTTATTATTTGTGCAACTCGATAGTTAAGGAAGATAATTAAAACTAATTTTACGGCTTAATCTCTTCGTGTTTAATTTATACTGTAAAAGCGAAATAGATAATAATAATAATAAATGTAAAAGTAGCTTTAATTATACCTAAGGCTCATGAAAACCGATGAAAATACTATGCTATGAAACGCTATACCATCTGTGTCAAATCAAATCAAATCAAATCAAAAAAAATTTAGTCAACATAAATGAAAGTACATACTTGTTGAACGTCAAAAGAACTACCGCCAATTCACAAGAACTAGCCTCCGTCCTGAGAAGAATTGGCAAGAAACTCAGCGGGCATGTCTTTTTTTTTTAATATTAGTTTTTTTTTTTTTAATATAAGTTTTTTGTTAAATATTCATTTTTATAATGAGTATTATAACATAACAATTATTACAATATTGAAATTCCCGGAGCGAGCAACTCATTCCCACTTTGTGTAATCTTCTAGATAATCATTGACTTTATAGTAAGCTTTATTGCACAGTTGTGCATGTTCTTTAATAGTTTTCTTAAACCTATGTATATGTAGGTTCTGAACACCTTGTGGGGTTTCAACTTGAAAGAAAAAAATAGCGTTATCTAATAGGCAGACATTTAATGTAATCCAAATGTCATGCAACAATGCTTTAAGTTAATTCTGAAACATGATAAGAGAACGGTGGTGAGGTGACTTATTGAGGGTACGGCGTCTGATTGGGGGTAGGGCGTCTATACTAGTGATAGGGTGACTATATTGATGGTAGGACGTCTATTGAGAGTACGGTTACTGGGAGTAGGACGTCATACTGGTAGCGTCTTCACTTGTGGTAGGGTAGGTAGGTAGGTAGATACAGTTTATACTGTAAAAACGATGACTTGGAACTTAGAAATCATTTCTCTAAGTGGGTTTCTGCCTTTATATTGTTCACTTTTATGGCAGACGATCATCTCTTAACACCAGATGGATCGTAAGCTCTTCACTTTTGTTTTTCATGCAGAAATAATCAACGGTGTCTGGCAGTCTTTTTCTAAGGGGTTTCATTTTTACGATAAGAAGATCCCAGGTCTTAGATACGCGGAGTATAGTGCAAAGCATGACAATTTAAGCCAAGATTTAGTCTGCTAGAGCACTTTAAGGAACTTAAAATCTCTTATTAAAATCCTGTACTTAATGAAATGCGTGACGCAATTGGAATAACTAGTGGTCCCCTGGTAGTAGAAATTCGACTATAACTAATGGAAATTATAAGTTTGTACGCTATTATGATTCTATTGTCAAAGACTATTAAATACTTCTTTAATCACAGATTTCGTCAAAACTACACTTTAGACAAATAATAGTAAAGAGAAAACAATATTTAATATATTCTCAATTTGACAGACTATAACTGACAGAATGCAAAGAAAAGTTTGACATTAAACAAATAGTATGCATGCGTGTGTGTCAAATACATGGTAGTGTGTGTAATGTTTTATTTATTGATTTAATGTGTCTTGCATAATTTAAAAAAAAAATAGCATTGTGCACTTCTTCTCTATATTCTTTATAAGTGTGGAAAATTTCATACTCCTTCGTCCGCGCAATTTTCGTAAAAAGGGATACAAAGTTTTTGCTTCACGTATTAATATATAGATAATATGTAATTAGTGATACGTTCTTTAAATAATGCAATCAACGTAACAACAACACGTTATCATAACATTATCGAATAGTAATGTTATTAGCTGATACGCTATCAAAAGCATTGATTGAGTCGTGGTATTTGGCAACACATTTCTATCCAAGTTCAAGTGTTTAAAAATGTATACATTATTAATAAGGAAATTCGACTATGATTAATTGAAATTATAATTTTGAATATTATTATCGATTCTATTGTCGACTATTATACTTCTATAATCACAGGTTTCGCCAAGACTAATAATACAAATAAAGACAAACAATATGAATCTATTCTCAATTTTACCACTGACTTAAAACGATAAAAATAAACAAGGAGTATATTTAGGTGTGTTGTGTCAAATACATGGTAGTGTGTGTAATGTTTTTTGTATTAATTTATTGTATTTTTTATGCAAAAAATAAAAAAGGAATAACATTCTGCAGTCCTTCTTTAAATTCTCTATAAGTCTCTAATTCTCTATTTCATACTCCTCCGTCTACGCAGTTTTCGGAAAAAGGGGTAGAAAGTTTTTGCTTCACGTATATATTGTACTGTTGGTTGTAAGTCCACGTTGTTTTATTGATATGTAAACACTAGGGCGAAGAAAGCGTATAGTTTCAGTTTGACTGTTTTGAGTTGGCGACATCATATTGTAATAAACAGATTTGTGTCCTATTCTTATGTCGACTTGAGCATTTTTTTGACTTCAGAGATAAACTAGATTACTCTAATTGTTGGTAAATAGTAGCTGTTTCTCATGAATATCAGCATTGACAGGTCGACAGTAAATTCAGCAGAAACTCACTGGTGGTAGGACCTCTTGTGAGTCCGCACGGGTAGGCACCACCACCGTGCCTATTTCTGTCGTGAAGCAATAATTCGTTTCGGTTTGAAGGGTGGGGCAGCCGTTGTGACTATACTGAGATCTTAGAACTTATATCTCAAGGTGGGTGGTGGCATTTACGTTGTAGATGTCTATGGGCTCCAGTAACTACTTAACACCAGGTGGGCTGTGGGATCGTCTACTCATCTCAGCAATATAAAAAAAAGCATGAGGTTAGCCTCTACCCGTGGGCTTAGCCGGTCATCAGTAAATACCTCTGGAGATGCACCGTACATGAGTGCAATGGTGCCCAGAAATGTGGGTAAACTCAGTTTCGATACAGATATTATTCCTTTAGTTGAAAGGCTTAGACGGTATTGTCTCGGATAATACCTCAAAGCTCATCTCATGAAACATACAGAGCAACCGAGAACCATGAATTATTCGTAACATACAGCGTATTACGAATGCAGGAATATTGATTAGATAAGCGCAGTGAACTAATAATTGTATAATAAATATTAAATAAATGATTAAAATTAGTTTTACGGTTTAAAAGCGCCTTTAATCACTTCCAATTACTTCCGAAGTTCCGATTGCTTTACATTTTTCCTGTACACAGACGACTAAGTTTGTTATTCTTCGACATTTGATTTTTAGGACAACTACCGTATATTTCTTGATATTCAATGTTTATATTTTTTTTCAAAATATAAAATCCAAGAGTATCTTATGGCGTGGCAGTTTGTTTGAGTTGGATTTTCATCTTCATGTTCAGATGTTAGTAAACGCTAAACATCTTCTCTATCAAAGTCAGGCTGCTTTTTTTTCAAGGACCTTATAGACTGTACATGGAATTAACTTGTTTTCTTTAGACTCGTTAATTTATTTTGTGATTGGTCTCACGTTTAAAACTAAACAAACACTAAATTTTATTTGTATTAAAATCGAAATTTGAATAATTATTGATGTCTAATATCGCATTAAAAAATGTTTGTTTTGGGACTTTTTCATTTTTCGGGATCATTGGCATGATTAAAACAACTTTTTTAATTTTTATCTCGCCTTTATTATATTCGACCATGAAATCTATTCCAAAAGTCTTAAAATGAATAAAATTATAATGGTAAAAGATTTAACAGTAAGAAGTAGCTTTAAAAATATCTAACTATGATCCAACAACCTATATATAGAAACATAGAAGTTTTAACTAAATGACTTTATTTATTTATTGCTTAGATTGGTGGACGGACGAGCTCACAGCCCACCTGGTTGTTAAGTGGTTACTGGAGCTCATAGACATCTACAACGTAAATGCGCCACCTACGTTGACATATAAGTTCTAAGGTTTTAGTATCGTTACAACGGCTGCCCCACCCACGCATTACTGCTTCACGGCAGAAAAAGGCAGGTAGTACTTACCCTACCCTACCTACCCTACCTGTTTATGTAATGCTCATCCTCAGCAGCAGGCTTGAAAATCTGAAATCTCGTCTGCACCTAATAGCCGTCTAATAGTATCTGCATCTAATTAGATAACTTATCACGAGGATTATTTCAATATTATCTTAAAAAGCATAAAAATACACTCCTCATAGTTAAACACAATTAGGATAATCATGGTGACGCTATTTTGTATAATTTATGTATGTACGTATATTAATCATTTTTGAAGATTTTTCTGTAATATGTCCGGAAATATGTCCGGACGTGGTAAAATTCTGCAATATAAAAGCTCCCAGCTTTTTTTTGATCGTACTCATCTGAAACTACAAGTTCGATTTAAATAATTATTGAAGTATTATCTAATACTTCAATAATTATTTTATAATCAATTATTATTTAATAATCAAATATTAAATTTGGGCCATAGCCCAAATTTCGAATACCCAGCTAGCTATGAGTACAAAGCCAAAATTCAAAACCAATTAAATGAAATAGATTTCTGAATTTTAATCATTCGTTTTCCAGGAGAGTGGGTCGTCATTCTAGTCACAGCGCTGAAGCAAATCACGGGTCACACGCAGACCAAAAATGCCTCAGTCGAGGAAATATTCGAGCTGTTTACATCTAGAAACTTGAAAATGGAGAACTTCAGTATCATATTCATATTAGCTAATGTTGTTTCGTTTGGATTTTACTTTATCATCGGAGGATTTTTACATGTAAGTATTTATCTTTCGCTAATCAATTGATTATTTGTTGTAATTAATATTGACAAATTTGAAATGGCCTTAAAAGCAATCGTCATCGAAGCCAGTCTAAAGAAAATACAAATGCATAAGAAATTTAATTCAGGAATACGCGTCAATTTTTTTTTGGTAACTTTATCTTTCACTAGAATTCAGTGCACTGTTAAATTCTCTGACGCTGACTGATTGCAATAAAGCATAGATTCCAAGAAAAGTGTTTTTCTTCCAGTGGTACTTCTACGTGAAGAGAAGGCACCTCGCCAGTGAATGGAAGATCCAGCCGAACAAATGGCTGTCCCCTGAGTTGGAACGCCATGAAATCATGATAGGAACCCTATCACTCATCATTACAAGTTCATTCTCAGCTTTTCTAGCCTGTTACATATTCAATGGGAATCCGTGCACAGTCTATTTTCAGTTCGATGAGTACGGATGGATCTGGTTCTTCTTGCAGTTTCCAGTTATTTTCATTTATATTGTAAGTTGTCCCTGAATATTTTTACTTATTTTGATACTTTAGAAATTAATCAATGAACCCTATTACCATCGCACCACCCGCCACCGGAGTAGAGTTCATCCATACTACCTGGAGCCATTACGTTCATCCACAGTGCGTTTCCAGAGATCTTTTTTGCCAAGTACCATCCGGCTATGGAATGAGCTCCCCTCCACGGTGTTTCCCGAGCGCTATGACATGTCCTTCTTCAAACGAGGCTTGTGGAGAGTATTAAACAGTAGGTAGCAGCTTGGCTCTGCCCCTGGCATTGCTGACGTCCAAGAGCGACAGTAACCACTCACCAGCAGGTGGGCCGTATGCTCGTCTGCCTATATGGCAATAAAAAAAACCCTAAGTTTATCTGTGTATCAATATCATTCATTTTAAGAAGATCTAATTTTCCGTTCCTTTTTTTCCAGGATTACACGACCTATATTATGCATCGTCTTTATCACACTCCTTGGTTGTACAAGCATTTCCACAAGCTCCACCATAAGTACAAACAGCCTACAGCCTTCTCTGTAACTGCTATTCATCCAGTAGAAATTATGCATATCCAACTAACGATGTGTCTACCTCTCTTCACAATACCTACGCATTGGGGTAAGTTTTGACTGATTATTTGTTGATCATAAATTATAACATTAGATATAATATTATTTCATCTTAAAACGTCCTCCAAAAAATGTTTTAATTTTTTCAATGAACTAATAACTCTTCTTATTTATAATAGGCAATACCTAGTATATCTATAGTAGGCAAACTATTCATCAAAAGTCGACCAAAACACCGATACTACTTCTAGTGTTAGATGTATTGTATGTAATAATTTTTCTCTTTTATGTTGTTGTTAATGTTCGGAAAAAATCCCAAAAGTATGGATAGCACTAAAGTTCGTAAGCTACTAAATATAAACACCGGAAAATAATTCCAGAGAAGAAAATGGTACTTAACCGTTTTGCGCCTGTTTATGCATAGATACACCAATTGCTTCAATGGTTCCTTATTTAATTTAAATTTTGAATAGATTTAGGTATGACTCGATTTTGGAAAAAAAAATTTCGCGCCATTTGTAATAGTATATAAGAGTTATTCAAACGGATATTGAATTGAAGTTGCAAAACCGTCTTATTTTAGGAGTATATAATTTAAGTTGTTGTAATTGTAATAATTGTTGTAATTGTAGTTGTAATAATAAAATCTTAAAAATATTTCCAGCATCATTCTACGCTGTGGCCATTTACAATTACTACCACGGCATCATTGATCATTCCGGCATCAATTTTAAGGCCCAGTGGTGGCAGCCGTGGCAGCCTGACGCCGAATTCCATGATCAGCATCACGAATTTTTCCATTGCAACTTTGGCTTCAATATGTCTCTGTGGGACAAGGTCAGCTATTACTCACGCTATTGTAGAAACCTTAAACAATATCTATTAATATAGCAACGAGCTATCTTCTTCTTGCCTATATCATATTTACTGGTGGTAGGACCTCTTGTGAGTTCGCGCGGGTAGGTACCACCACCCTGCCTATTTCTGCCCGAAGCAGTAATGCGTTTCGGTTTGAAGGGCAGGGCAGCCGTTGTAACTGTACTGAGACCTTAGAACTTATGTCTCAAGGTGGGTGGCGCATTCACGTTGTAGATGTCTATGGGCTCCAGTAACCACTTAACACCAGGTGGGTTGTGAGCTCGTCCACCAAAGTAAGCAATAAAAAAAAATTAAAAATAAAAATCAACCGCCTGCAGCTATTTCTACTTTAATAATTTATTTATAGTCGATCCCATGATTTGTTATATCGATATTCAACGTATGTACGTCTGCGGGTATGAATTTACACTTTCCGATTTATTTGTCGTGATGATCGTCTTTTAAATCGTTAGCGTGGTGCTTAAGGGCTTCAATATCTACATAAACTAAGATAGACTGCAAGTTCGTATGTCCACCTACGCCATTCAAACATGCTGATATTGTTTTTAATAACTTTATGAAGTCAAGAAAAATCAATCCTACTAAAATAAAAAGTTACTTCAATTATTTATGTACTCGGTATATTCAAATGGGTATAGAAGTTAGAATAAAATTGTAATCATGTTGACAATTTATCAAAATAATTATGATAATGAAAAACCCTAAGATATTCCAAACTACGCTGACTACTGAAAATCGCATAAACTCAAAATTAGTCTAATTTTCCAGTGGCACGGTACGATGAGGAAGCAGTACAGCGTGTACACCGAAGAGACATTCCACGGTGAGGCTCCGTCTGCAGAAACGGCCGAAGGAAAGGCGATATTGGAAGCGAACCCCGAACTTATTGATAGTATCAACAAACCATTACTGACAAAGACTGAAACCCAAAAAACTAAATGATTTAACTTGCTAAAGTGAGCCCGTAGTTCTATCGTGTATCCAGCACAAAAGGCCAGCCCAGATTTGAGGCCGGACACATACCTCATACCTCAAACCTCAAAGAGTAATTTAGCAATTTACTTACAATGTCTAGGACAATAAGTCGGTACTTACCAGCTGCGCGCTCGTCTCTAAAAAAAAAAAAATAAAAAAAAAAAAACTAAAAAATAAGTATTATCTGTTGTTAAAATCATCGAGAATATTTGAATTACACGTTAAAATAGTTTTAAATAGGATCGATTTTTCTATAAACAGATTATGAAGTGCCAGGAGGTTTTGTAGTAGCCACATTATCCATTGGGTCCTGGATTCGATTTCCCCAACCTCATATAAAATAGGACTACAACTATTTTATGTTTCTATATTATTTTAGTTTATTAGCTTAAATAGGCAGACGAACTCACAGCCAATCTGATGTTAAGTGGTTAAATGGCTGATATATACAAGTCCTAATTATAACGATATAACGATGTCCAATATAAAATTGGAATGCATAAATTATTTAAAACAAATAAGAGTAATGATTAAATAGGATTTAATGACGATTACCTGATGAGTATGAAATAAATAACTAAATAATTAAGCGGTTCTAATATTGTGTGGACATCCCAAAGAAAACATATAGATCATAATAAATTATATTCCAAAATTACGTATAACAATATTTTATTTCCCCAGCAGTGTTTATTCGATCTAATACATTTCAAATAAACTTTACTTAACACAACATTCAACTTCAAATGAATACCGTAAGCAGATTTATTTTCGAAACATCTCATATGTTATTTAATATATACGTTAAATGCTAGATTAAACCACAAGAATACACATCTATATATTAATACGTGAGGCAAAAACTTTGTATCCCTTTTTACGAAAATTACGCGGACGGAGGAGTATGAAATTTTCCACACTTATAGAGAATATAGAGAAGAAGTGCACAATGCAATTTTTTTTTTAAGTAATGCATAAAAGATACGTTAAATCAATAAAGAAAACATTACACACACTACATACCATGTATTTGACGCACACACGCATGCATACTATTAATTGTCAAACTTTTGTTCTTGACGTCCGTTGTCAAATTGAGAATAGATTAAATATTGTTTGCCTTTTTTTAATATTTTTTATAGTGTAGTCTTAGCGAAATTTGTGATTATAGAAGTATAAAATACAATCATAATAGTGTACAAACTTACAATTCCAATTAATTATAGTCGAATTTCGACAGCTGCGGGACCTCTAGTTCAAATAAATACCTTAATCAGATTTATTTTCGAAACATCTCATATGTTATTTAATATATACGTTAAATGCTAGATTAAACCACAAGAATACACATCTATATATTATTTCCTTTCTGTAAAATTTAAACATGATATCCCTTTAATCTCATAAAAATAAAATATAATATTAAATAAATCCAACTAAAACTAAAAGTAAACGGTCGATGTAAACATTCGTCTAGCTGTACACAAAAACATTAATATTTACACTTAAATATTATTACTTGGTGTTGTTTGTACAATAAAATTTATTAATACCTTTAGACGTCTATTTACAATTTATCTTTGTAACGATATCAAAAAGATTTACGAGCGAAATTATAATTATCTTTCGATCTAAATACCTAATGTTTCGTTGATAACATTTTCGTAAAGTAATTCTCGACATTGGGGTATAAGATAGTAGTATTTGCATAGTTGAAAATTTTCAGTTCATATTTTTAGAACACCGGTATAAGCGCGTCGATGTGGGTACACCGAGCGCCTTGAGGCTACAACCAGTTACCGCCAGGAAGCCTTTGAACTCGTCTGTAATGACAATTTATCACCTTTTTTATAGCTTATATGGGTCGACGAGCTCACAGTCCATCTGGTATTAAGTGGTTACTGGAGCTCATAGACATCTACAAAGTAAATGCGTCACCCACCTTGAGATATAAGTTCTCAGGTCTCCGTATAGTTACAACGGCTTCCCCGCCCTTCAAACCGAAACGCATTGCTGCTTCACGGCAGAAATAGACAGGGTACCTACGCGTGCGGACTCACAAGAGGTCCTACCACCAATAAATAATAGTAATTTAAAAAAAAATACACTACTTTTAAAATTTACTATTAAGCCTTTCAAGTCAATGTTCAACTCAACACGAAATGAGTTATTCAAGAACTCACGGAACATTTCAATTGTTGGGAACCGTACTTAATCTAAGTTACGGACAGACAAGTAAATAAATTTCGAACAATTTACCCGGTTCCTTACCCGGTTTCGTTCTCCGTTTCATTGAGATTTTTTTTTCAGTTTTTTTTTTTTTTTTTTTTTTTTTCCTACCTATGCTGATAGCCTTGAGAGGCTATTTCAGCTTCGCCCTAACGTTAGTAGGTGAGCTCGCGGGGCTCAACCGGAGAGTTGCTAACACTGACCCTAGCAAGAGCAGTGCTTCGCAGAATCTACCACCGGATCGGAAACGCGACCCACTGAGAAGATCCGGCGAGAAACTCAGTGGGCTGTGTCTATGGGTTAGTTCGCTCGTCGAACCCTTCGTCGCAAGCGACGGGTTCGACGAGGACGGTGACCGGTGCTTGTGGTGCCTAAAAGCACCGTTAATGGATCAGGAGGATCCGTAATGACGTGCTTTGGGCGACGTCGACGGTTTACCATTCGGTCTGCTGGGTCGGGTATGTAATTTCCAGCGGCTACGATGAGAGGGTTCTCATGTCGTGCCGCCTTCTCAAAATGGCGCAGCGATGCCGACTGTAGATACTTACTAAGGGAGTCGAGCTCCAGGTCGTCGTGGAGATCCACATTCCTAAGGAACCAAGGCGCTCCGACGGCTATCCTGCAGAATCGTGATTGAATAACCTGAAGGGATTTCAAGTTGGTGCGGGCTGCGTGAGCGAACACTACGCTTGCATACGTCATGACGGGGCGTATACAAGTTTTGTAGAGAGTTACCTTATTTCGGAGGGACAGTTTGCTTCGACTACAAAGCATTGGATAGAGTCGTCCTAGAATAAACGCGGCGCGGTCGCGTACCGTTTTTATATGGGGACGGAATGTCATCCCTCTGTCGAGGGTGACGCCTAGATATTTGACCTTCGAGACCCACGGAATGGGCTGGCCAAAGAGAGTGATGGGACTAACGGCGGAGGTGTTTGCGCGCCTACTACGGAGTGGGATGCTCGAAGTGATGTTCGGAGGGCGACCCCTTTTGAAGAGCACCGCTGCGCTTTTCGTGGGGTTGATGTCTATTCGCCATTTCCGGAACCACTGTCCCAGGGTGGCTACTGCGATCTGGAGTCGCCGATGAAGCAGCGACATCTTCCTACACGAGTAGTAGATAGCCGTGTCGTCGGCGAAGAGCGCTAGATGGGTCTCCGGAGACCGGGGTATATCATTGATATACAAACTAAATAATAACGGGGAGAGCGCGGAGCCTTGCGGGACTCCGGCGGTCAGTTGACGGGGACGAGAACGAGTTCCCTCTACTCGATATCGAAACGAACGGTTCGACAAGAAGTCTCGTATGATGAGCACGAGTCTGTCTGGCACTCCCATGTTGTACAGTTTATAAATTAAACCGTTGTGCCAGACTTTGTCGAACGCCTTCGCGATGTCGAAGAAGAGGGCGCCGGTCGGGATTTGTTTACGCCTATTTAGTCCTATCAGAATGTGCTCCGTGAGGCGGTGCACTTGTTGTACGCACGAGTGTTTAGAGCGGAATCCGAACTGTTCGTCAATGAGAATTTTGTTCGCGGTAACAAAATCCCAGAGGCGTTTCCTAAGGAGCCGTTCGTAAATTTTTCCTATCGTCGAGAGGAGACTAATCGGACGGTAACTAGAAGTTTCGTTTGTCGGTTTGCCCGGCTTATGTATACCGATAACGTCCGCTTCTTTCCACACCGCGGGAAAGATGCAGTGCGTCATAGCGGCATTTAAAATTGTAGCCAACATTGCTATCAGTTGGACTGGCAAAAATTTTAGCGCGCGGTTGTGGATGCCGTCGGAGCCGGGTGCCTTCCTAGGTTGGAGGTTATGGATCGCGTCTCTAACTTCGTCAGTGGTAATGGGGGGTAACGCGTCCGAGGGCGGCAGGGAAGCTCTGCGCTCGACCTCCCTGTCGACTAACTCGGTGTGTTCGGGGTCCGCGAGTTGAGTGCTGGTGGTGCACTGCTCTTGCAGTGCATCGGCCAGCAGCTCAGCCTTGTCATCGTCATCGAATGCCGGTGGTTGGCCTGAAGGGCGTATGAGGGGAGGCATAGTAGCGGTAGTTTTGGATTTGAGAGTCCTAGCTAGTCGCCAGTATGCTTGGTGGGAGGGCGCGAGTTGTTCTAGGTAACTATGCCAATTATCGTTACGCGCGTCGCTTAAGCGGGAGTGGACTTCGCGTTGTAGACGACGCATCCGAATCCGGTTTGAATGCGTGGGAAGACGATCGTAGGCCCGGATTGCCGCGTTCCTAACTCTTAAGAGATTCCTAAGATCGGGGGACAGTCTGATGCGGTGGAAGCTGTCCTCCACATCGACTTCTTTAGAAGATCTAATGATCGCGGAAGATATGTGATCGGTAATGATGTTTATGGATTCGACGGTGTCCTCGGGGGATAGATTCGAATCCGGGCCGTAAGGGAGGATTGGCGGAGCGGTGTCGGCTAGGCACGTGCCCAGCTTATTCCAATCCACCATGGTCCTCGTAACAGTGACTGGGTTGTGGGGGCGACCGAGCTGCATAACGACAGGTCGGTGGTCTGAGTCGAGCTCTGACATTGCTTCGATGGAACGCAAGCGCAGAGTTACGTTCCTAAGCAATGCCAGGTCTATAGTGCTCGGACGGAGCGCGATGTTATACGGATAACATGTTGGAGTTGGGGGACCGACTATTAATACTAATAAAATAAAGGTGAGGTCGTCTATAAACGCGTCGAGACGCCTACCGTTAACGTTAGTACGATGGCAGTTCCACCTAGTGTGGTGGCAATTTAAATCGCCTGCCAGGATGACGGAGTCTCCCATGCCGAACAGTGACTCGATGTCACTGCTCAGAAGGGGCTTGTCCGGGGGGAGATAAACGGATGCGATGACGATCGGCTGGTGTCCCGTCAGCGAGATACGGCACACTGACGCCTCGATATGTGAGAGCGAGGGAGTATCGAGAGGGACAACGTGCAGGGCCCGCCTATAGTAAATGGCAGTCCCACCTTTGGAGGCGGTGAGTCTGTCATTCCTAACCATGACGTAATTCGCGACTTTCGGGTCGCGACGCGAGGGCTTCAGACAGGTTTCCTGCACTAATAGAATATCTACAAGATTATCGCGGAGGAATTCGAAAATTTGATCGCGTTGCCGCGCGAGTCCGTTAGCATTATAGAATGCTAACGTAAGGGAATACGGTTTTTCTCTACCTTTTTGCGCCATTGGTTACCGGTAAAGATTTACAAAGTGCGGGACACGGACTCGTATACGTCCATGTGGTCGAACGCGGCCGCGAGCCGCTGTTCGGGGGTTACCGACCTACGGATAGCGTCTGCGAACGATCGCAGACGGTCGAAGTTGACCGCAGTGACGAAGTCGCGCACGAGCGCGAAGTCGTTGGCGGCAGAGGGTTGCGGGGGGCGGAACGCGGGCGCGGGGCGAGGTGCGAGCAGGGGCTGGGGCGCGGGGCGTGTCGCGAGCGGGGGCGGGGGTGCGGTTTGCGTTCCCGCCTTCGTATACGGCAGCGGTTTTTTCCACGCCGAGACCGTGGGAACTGCAGCCGGCACGAAGGCGGGTTTCGGCACTGAAGGCGCCGAAGTCTTTGGGCCGACGGTTCGGGGGGCTGGGTGGGTCGGACGTTTACGCGGAGCCCTAGGACATCCACGGTAGTTCGCGGGGTGCCCTTGCTTAAGGCATAGGACACAGCTTGGAGGTTCGGTCGCGGTTTCCCTAACTCGCGAGCAATCTAATGTGGCGTGATCGCCGAGGCATTTTACGCAGCGGGGGCGCGCGTGGCAATTACGAGCCGAGTGGCCGTAAAGCTGGCATCTGTAGCACTGCCCGGGAGTACCACGTTTATGGGGGGCTTCGATTGAGATCCCGGATAGGCCGCAAATTGTCGTGAGACATGCGATCTTCTTTTTGGCCTCCGGGGTGGGTTCTAGAGCTACCAGGATCATGTTGTAGGGCTGCTTGCCCCGCCCACTGTGCATCCGGTGCACGCTAACTAACGGGAGGGACTGAGCGGTCAGATCCTCCTTTATGTAATCGATGTCTAACTCCTTGGGGACTCCGCGTATCACTACGCGGAGCTCGCGGTCCTCCTGAAGAGCATAGGTGTGAAAACCTATGTTCTCCTTTCGGAGGTATGAAGAGAGGGCCCTATGGTCACCCGGCGTTGCGACCTTTATCTGAATCCCATGCGCGACGTTACGCGCATGGGTGTAATTAATTTTGTTGGCCTGAAGGGCCTGGGACACGCGATTCCACGCTGTCTTCTCTTGAAGTATCAGCGGGGGCGGGGCAGCTACTTTAGGAGCGGGCGCGGGCTTGGGACGCGGCGGCGGGGTTACGCGGCGAGCGGAGTCCGACTCCGGTGTCACGACTACCTGCGGGCGGGAGGCGGTCGCGGATTTAGTTTGCTTCGTCGTGGAGCTCCGGGACTCCACGGCGCGAGTACGCTTTTTGCCGCGCGTTACGGTTTGGAACCCATCCGAAGTTCCAGGCTGAGGGCTTGACGCGGATTCGAAATCCATCTCCGATTCGGTATCGGAGCCTGAACTCGAAACGATCGAGGTCGCGACGGACGAAGCGCGCGATGACGTAATCGACGCGGGCGCGGGGGTGGGGGTAGCGTTAGGCGCTATGTGAGTCGCATCGTTGGAACGTGCGCTCGAACTTGACGCGGCGGCGGGGGGCGCGCGGCGTGCCTCCGAGGCACGTTTGAGATACGCGGCGACGGACGCGGGGGGGAGGGATTGCCACGAGAGGCCCTAAATTCGAGATACTCGGCCCTAATTGACGGGTACCTATCCCGGAGGAACCCGACAATATCACTAGCACTATCTTCATGCTCCATTCTTCGGTCTTCTTGCCCGGGGGGGGCGGCCCCGGGACTTTTGTTGAACTCGCCGAAAGGCGAGGCCCCGGATAGGATTTGTAACCCCCCTGTGCTGCAGGACAGCAAGGAGCAGGGGGGGGGAATGCCTATGCCGTGAAAACGGCAATCGGCGGGGAAAAGGAAAGGAACCCGCTCGGGCTGTATAATGCTACAGCAGGCAGAATCGCGAGCGGGGGTCTAGTCTTGAAAAAGACTGTTGTTTTTGGGAAGGGTTAGGAAATCGCTAGCCTGTGAGTGCCACAGGAAGCTGAACGTAGCGATTGGTTTTGCCTTGAAAAAGGCAGTTGGTAAGGGTGGGTTCGCGGTTACAAAACTTTAGCGCACAAAAATGGACCTCGATACGCAGATCGCAAGCGACCAACGGATCGGCACGTCCGCACTACTGAATTGTACGCACGATGTATTCACGGTCACTACACTGTCGAGCACAACTGTGAGTTCTGAGACGCAGCTCGCAAGCGGGCCACGGATCGGAAAGCACGTCCGCGCACGACCGAGTCGTGAGCGAGAATGTTGATTTTTTTTCAGAGAATCTGAGAATCGATTTATAATTTTTCAAGCTAGGTAGCAAGCGATACCGCTAAAAAAACAGGATTTTACTTTGAATTTTATTAAATTGGAAGCTTTTTTTTATTGCTGATATGGGTGGACGAGCTCGCAGCCCACCAGGTGTTAAGTGGTTACTGGAACCCATAGACATCTACAACGTAAATCCATCTACTAGTTATTTTGTGATATTTGTGCGCTATTCGTGAAAACACAAAACACTGTCACCGTCCTCGTCGAACCCATCGCTTGCGACGAAGGGTTCGACGAGCGAATTAACCCACAGACACAGCCCAACTGAGTTTCTCGCCGGATCTTCTCAGTGGGTCGCGTTTCCGACCCGGTGGTAGATTCTGCGAAGCACTGCTCTTGTTAGGGTCAGTGTTAGCAATTCTCCGGTTGAGCCCCGTGAGCTCACCTACACACGCTAGGGTAAGCTGAAATAGCCTCTCAAAGCTATCAGCATAGGTAGGAAAAAAAACAAAACAATATAATAATAATAAAGATAATGCAATACATTTTTTAATTACATACTGCTGATCTATATCTACTGATTTGATTTTAGTTCTTACAATTACTCTGAAAAGAGGCGATCAAACAATAATATTCCACGTCAACTTGTATAAAATATGCACAAAAGTTTTAACATAAGTAGATGATGATAAGGCTACTTTGATTATATTTCAATTCAAATTTACATTTTCCCATCGTTCGGAGACTTTGAAATAACTTCCAACGTCCTGAATGACGTGTCATCATCGCTGTAATTAATTAGGGCTGTGAATAGAATTAATAAGCGACCTTATTCAATAATAATTCACCGTTATAAAGAAATTCTTGGCGTAGGCCATTTATCACAAGGGGCGTTGAAAAAAATTGCGGTTTTTTGGAGCCCGACCGAGAACGTAGGCTGGGAGGGCAACTTGATTTATGCGACCGGAACATCAACGTGTCTGTAAAGATGTTTAGAGCTCGATGTGTTTCTCTCTCACATGATGCGAGGTGATAGGTAGTTTACTGTAGCGCACTACACGACAGAGTAGTTCTATAGAGCTGTAATTCTACGGAACTAATGTGGGAGAGCAACCGCAAGAGTAGCCCCAGCGGTTTGAAGTCGCCGTAGCCTAAAGGATAAGACGTCCGGTGCATTCGTACCTATCGTGTTCGAATCTCGCAGGCGGGTACCAATTTTTCTAATGAAATACGTACTTTACAAATGTTCACGATTGACTTCCACGGTGAAGGAATAACATCGTGTAATAAAAATCAAACCCCCAAAATTTTAATTTGCATAATTACTGGTGGTAGGACCTCTTGTGAGTCCGCACGGGTAGGTAAGACCGCCCTGCTTATTTCTGCCGTGAAGCAGTAATGCGTTTCGGTTTGAAGGGTGGGGCAGCCGTTGTAACTATACTGATACCTTAGAACTTATATCTCAAGGTGGGTGGCGCATTTAAGTTGTAGATGTCTATGGGCTCCAGTAACCACTTAACATCAGGTGGGCTGTGAGCTCGTCCACCCAACTAAGCAAAACAAAAAAACCTAATGTGAACATACGTCCCGATTTGGGCGGGACAGTCCCGCTTTCTTGCCTTCTGTCCCGCTGTCGCCAGTGAGGCCAACGTAGTTCCGCTTTTGCAAACAGACCAAACGATAAATTTATTTTTCAATTCAACATAGAGCTAGAAGTGTTTGAATGGGCTAATTGAACAAAAGAGGTACTATTACAGAGCACTAACTATTTTATGTTTAGTGCTTTGATTATTTTGTGTTATTCTATTTCTACAAATAAAATACTTGTAAAACACTAAATACTTGTTTTTTTTATTATATAATCCCGCAGATGTCCTGCTTTGACAAAAAAAACTAATGGTCACGTTAGGTATACCGGAACACCAGCGGCAGCTCCTGACTGGCCTCTGCCGCACTGCGGAGGCCAGTATCGTTGGTCGTCGACGATTGCCTCGACGAACCGTAAGTCGGGCGACCTAGGGGTGGCACCGCGAGTCGTGGTATAATCTTGACCGCAGGAACCCCACCTTACTTTGTTTGGGCTCTGACCTTGGGCGGAGATCGGACATCGGGTAAAAGCGTGCAAGGGGAGTCGTATAGTAATCGTATTTAGTCGTTGTGGCCTAAAGGATAAGACGTCCGGTGCATTCGTATGTAGCAATGCACCGGTGTTCGAATCCCGCAGGCGGATACCAATTTTTCTAATGAAATACGTACTCAACAAATGTTCACGATTGACTTCCACAATGAAGGAATAAATAACATCGTGTAATAAAAATCAAACCTGCAAAACTATAATTTGCGTAATCACTGGTGGTAGGAGCTCTTGTGAGTCCGCACGGGTAGGTACCACCACCCCGCCTATTTCGGCCGTGAAGCAGTAATGCGTTTCTCGAAGGGTGGGGTAGCCGTTGTAACTATACTGAGACCTTAGAACTCATATCTCGACGTGAGTGGCGCATTTATGTTATAGATGTATATGGGCTCCAGTAACCACTAAACACCAGGCGGACTGTGAGCTCATCCATCCATCTAAGCGATAAAAAAAGTAGGAAGACCTTAAAATACCTTGGGCCCCAGTCTGCTCCCAACATCCACAGACCGTCATGATCCACATACTCTGCGTGCCACCAAGGCGCGGACACCTTGGAGAAGTTTCGGCCTCTCAGCCCCTAAAAAAATTAGGTAGATGCATTTAATTTATTTCATACTTATAATTTAAATTGCAGTGATCTAAAATACAAGTAGAGCATATTTCAGTCACAAAAGCCAATGTAAATTAACAATAAAACCATATATTTTAAATAAAGCATTTATTTTAATCCTTTATAAATAAATTAATCATCTAAAATCGATTACAATTTCATTTTAATTAATCAAACCAAAGGCAATTTTTTCACGGGATTCATAAATATACTGCATGCGTAGGAGGTATATGAATTAATTGAAAATTTACTTTGACTAAGAAAACACTTTAGGGGTCAGACTATTCTTGAATCGAAAGATACATGACAGATATTTATTTGAACTAGTGGTCCCCTGGTAGTAGAAATTTGACTATAATGAATTGAAATTATAAGTTTGTACACTATTATGATTCTATTGTCAAAGACTATATATGTATATATTATACTTCCATTATCACAGATTTCGCTAAGACTACACTTTGGACAAATATTAATAAAGACAAACAATATTACTCCAATCTCAGCTTGACCACAGACTTTAAGCAATAAGAAAAATTTGACAATATTGACAATAAACAAATTGTATGCATGCGTGTGTGTGTGTCAATAGTTGGTAGTGTGTGTAATGTTTTTTTATTGATTTATTATATTTTTATTTATGTATTATTAATGCATAATTTAAAAATATATTAACACTCTGCACTCCTTCCCTATATTCTCTATAAGTGTGGGAAATTTCATACTCTTCCGTCCGCGCAATTTTCGTAAAAAGGGGTCCAAAGTTTTTGCTTCACGTATTAATATAATAGATTTTTTTTAGACTTATATATGTCTTCGTTTAGACTTCTATGTATATATCATTACAAACGATAATAACAACAATTCACAACTGAGAATCACAGTACAATAGACAACAATAAATAGACGTAACACCAACAATATGGATCTAGTTGTTTGTTAATCAAAGCATCCTATTACTCGTCAAGCCGACCGTGATCAGTTCGCTACACCCCTTCTCCACGATTGTTATACCCGTTTACGATCAAATGAAATGGAAATTCAATAGATGTTACATTGTTAACGTTTCATAGATTTGATATTTCCAGAAAGCTTGTTATTGGGTCTTGTAGTGTTGTCAGGTTAGCAAAACACACTTTTTTTTTTATTGCTTAGATGGGTGGACGAACTCACAGCCCACCTGATTAAGTGGTTACTGGAGCCCATAGACATCTACAACGTAAATGCGCCACCCACCTTGAGATATAAGTTCTAAGGTCTCAGTATAGTTACAACGGCTGCCCCACCCTTCAAACTGAAACGCATTACTGCTTCACGGCAGAAATAGGCAGGGCAGTGGTACCCACCCGCGCGGACTCACAATAGGTCCTACCACCAGTAATTACGCAAGTTATAATTTTGCGGGTTTGATTTTTATTACACGATGTTGTTCCTTCACCGTGGAAGTCAATCGTGAACAATTGATAAGTACGTATTTCATTAGAAAAATTGGTACCCGCCTGCGGGATTCGAACATCGGTGCATCGCTAGATCCAAATGCACCGGACGTCTTATCCTTTAGGCCACGACGACTTCAAGACGACGACATATGAAGACGTTCTTATAGAAACTATTTTAACCAACTCGAATGTGTTCACAAGGATCTTTAATTCTATTTATAGTTAGTCTAGATTTTTTTTTGCAAGATTGACTTTTTACGATTTTGTGAGTGATTAGTTACGTCTTCGATTTGCGAATAGTTGCATGAATCACGTTCTACTGTTCTTAAATAAAGTGGTGCGCGTGCAACTTGGTGCACGTGAAAGAAGTGAAACTTCTTTTGCGGTATTTAGTATTGTGGTTTTCTTCATTTTTATGTTTTAAATCAAATTTCTCTTGTAAGCCGTAAGCTCTCATGCCGTGCCGTAAGAGACACGACCTAGCTCGCTTTGTCCTTTCCCTGTCTCAACGGTCGAGTGGTTAGCGAGACGCTCATTCTGTTTTCTCACTCTCGCTCTTCCTAAATTGTATCTTTTCTCTCTAGCCGTAACGAATCAGTCACAAGTTAAATTTTCTCCCAACGCGCCTTAAGGAGTTTCTTAAAAAAGTTGTTTTAGAACGCATTTGCAATATTTATATTTAGTAATTGTACACGAATGATTTCCACGACGAACAGATAGCATTGTGTAATCTATATATTAATGAAGGAAAAACTTTGTATCCCTTTTACGAAAATCGCGCGGACGGAGGAGTATGAAATTTCCCACACTTATAAAAAATATAGAGGAGTGCACAAGTTAATATTTTTTTAAATTGTGCCTAAAAAATACATTAAATCAATAAAAAAACATTACACACACTACCATGTATTTGACGCACACACGCATACATACTATTTATTTATTTTCAAACTTTTGTTCTTGACGTCTGTGGTCAAATTGAGAATAGATTAAATATTGTTTGTCTTTATTAATATTTTTCTATAGTGTAGTCTTGGCGAAATTTGTGATTATAGAATAATAGTCTTTGAAAATAGAATCATAATAGTGTACAAACTTTTAATTTCAATTAATTATAGCCGATTTTCGACTCCCGGACGTCCACTAGTTTATATTAAATCAGCAGAATGTGTAGAATCGCATCTATTGATGGTAGGGTTTACGTACGAGCAAATTCTACATTTCTGTCTATTTCTGTCATAAAGCAATGATACGCTCCGGCTTGCAAGGAAATTGTGGTGGGTGACGTGATTTCTATAAGCTTTGCTAATCAATTAGTGGTGGACCGTAAGCTCGTCTATTATTCATTAGTGCGCTAACAAAAAAAGAGTCAGACAAAATTAACCTCTGTATATCTACGTCTTGGGGACTGTATCTCGAAAAAGTTGATTGCTAATAAAATTTCAAATGTATTTACAGAGAACGAAATTAAAGTACAACTAGAATCAAATGTGTAGTTTTTTTTTTGAAAATCTAATTAGCAGTAGCCTCGAGGGATAATTCTGGTTTCACTGCATGGGTAGGCCAAGCCCATGGGTGGCCCATGGCTCAGCCTGATAGAATTTTCTAACAATAGCCCTAGCTGTGCTCTTTGAGTCCACTGGATCCCCACCGGATTATTAGGTATGTATTATTCAGTGGAGACCACGCACCGGTAATCGTAATGTGGGACATCCTCCATCCAGGTCGGCTAAGAAATGCACGAGGAGAGCCAAAACCGGACACACCGGAGTAAATTGGACTGATGATGATGATAATTTAGTACATGCTTTTAATTCACATTCACACCCTTACTTTGGGAGCCAGGGTGCTACAAAACAAAACAATCCGAACTTATACCGGAAAAACATTTCGCTTTGTCACAGCCACCTTAATAACGTATCGTTGTGATCAAAATTCCTCAGAAGTTTCGCAAAACTATCGTGTCAATTATCGACTATGGCCTTAGAACAAGCGGCACACAGAATCGATACTCTTCAAAATTCACGTCATGCTAGAAGCTGAATGCTTTTTATATTCAGATGCCGGTATCGCCAATTGCATAGAAACAATATTCGTGAACGAGAAAAAAATCTTATTACGTCCCAAAGCGAGAAGTTTTACCACAGCTAATTGTTGCATAGTAGTAAAATGACATGAATGAAACGACTTCAGTGGAAATTCTAAATTTATTACTGTGTAGACAGAATTTTTTTTGTTATGGTGGTTGCTTGGTTAGTAGATGTAATTTTGAGTTATTATTTTCTGTTTACTTTGAAAATAGAGCTCCACAAGACTGGTTATAATATTATGTAGTAAGTATTACATTGCATAGTTGTTTTTGTATATCTATAATTAGACATCTACGTATGTTTTGTAACTATATATGTAAGTATTTTTATTCTGTCCTTAGATTACATCAAACTTTGCAATTTCTAAAATAATCTCCATCCATCTCCAAAGTTTTTTTTTTACTACCCTTGTAGGCAGACGAGCATACGGCCCACCTGATGGTGAGTGGTTACCGTCGCCTATGGACTTCAGCAATGCCAGGGGCAGAGCCAAGCCGCTGTCTACCGCTTAATACTCTCCACAAGCCTCGTTTGAAGAAAGACATCGATTGAAGAAAGTTCGATTAATCCGCCTTTTATACTTTAGTTACGAGCTAATTTTTTCTCATTTACTTTTTCCGTACATTGTCGTTAGTTTGGTATAACTAAGGGCAATAGAGGTTTTGTAAAAATACTTATGTACTGCGTGAAGGCTGTTTCACTCGTCAAAACTGAATGTATCAATGCTTTGCCGCAGATAAAGGCAGGATGGAGGTTCCGACCCGCCTGAACTAACTTCTACGTCAGTGCACAAGTTGGTGAAATGTGATGCTGTAAAATCAATTACATCATGCTAACTACCACCCACTAATACGTGCTACCACTAATATACCGCCGTGTTTAATTATTGGTAAATCATACCTTAGTACCTATTATAATATATTTGATGTATATCGAGCAGCTGAGAACCGGATGAGATGTAAACAGCTCACGAGACAGGCAACGGTCGAGTTTCAGGGACACGACCTTCAGTAATGAAGAAAGCGACGAAGAAGAAGAAGAAGTATATCGGCCGCATGAGATCCGTTGTAGAATCTTACTTTTGTTCACAAATGTCCAGAATAATGTATTGGAAACGATTTGTATTAATCCTCTTGATTGCATCAAAATATCTAAATAAAAACTCGATTATCTGTTTCAATTGTAACTGTACACATTCATTTATGCCACAGAAACTAAGGTACCTAGAAAACGCAATATTTGCGAGAGAAACGGTCTGAGAACGCAAAGAATCTCACTTAAAAAACGTTCCTAGATGGGAAACAATTCCGGAGATATAAGCTCCTATTTATTTCATAATACCTACAAATGTTCCATTTAAGGAAATATCAAATTGGAGCCAAACGGTTTGCCTTTAAATCTTTTTGAAAACTATTCAAAACTAATACTAACTTAATAAAATGTATAGAGTTTCTAACAGCAAAAGTTGCACTTGTAAGTGAAGCCTATGTCATAAAAAGTGATACACTCTATGGCCAGATAGACGAGATGATTGCTGTACTTATAAAGCACCACGGAGAGACAAATGATCAAGAATAAATATCCTATCTACTGGTGGTAGGACCTCTTGTGCGTCCGCACGGTTAGGTACCACCACCCTGCCTACTTCTGCCGTGAAGCAGTAATGCGTTTCGGTTTCAAGGGTGGGGCAGCTGTTGTAACTATACTTGAGAACATAGAACTTATATCTCAAGGTTGGTGGCGCATTTACGTCGTAGATGACTATGGGCTCCAGTAACCACTTAACACCAGGTGGGCTGTGAGCTCGTCCACCCATCTAAGCAATAAAAAAAAATCCAATGCTCTCTGGTTGTAGACGCCATACTAACACATCAGTACGAAATAACCGCCATTTACGTCGAGATGTGAGATAAAGGTGTCTATTTTATTACATAACGGCTGTGCGATCTATTAATAAACAATTTATATGTAGTTTGCTATAGACATGTGCTTAAATCTCAATAATAAAAATCATGTACAATTGCAAACGAAAATTCAGCTTCGAATATTCAAACTTTAGTTTAAATTTTATCGGCAGTTTATCTAATTATACTTTTTATTAAGTAATTCTTCTTAAATTTTCACCGTGAGTAAAACACGCACCCGAGAGCCTGTAGCGAACTATAATGGCAGAATAAATGTAGATGGAAGGAAAGTCAAAGAAAGACAAAGTTTGGAGTCGTCGTGGCTTAAAGGATAAGACGTCCGGTGTATTCGTATTGAGCGATGCACCGGTGTTCGAATCCCGCAGGCGGGTACCAATTTTTCTAATGAAATACGCACTTGTCAATTGTTCACGATTGACTTCCACGGTGAAGGAATAACATCGTGTAATAACAATCAAACCCGCAAAATTATAATTTGCGTAATTACTGGTGGTAGGACCTCTTGTGAGTCCGCACGGATAGGTACCACCACCCCACCTATGTCTGCCGTGAAGCAGTAATGCGTTTCGGTGTGAAGGGTGGGGCAGCCGTCGTAACTTTACCGAGATCTTAGAACTTATATCTCAAGGTGTGTGGCGCATTTACGTTGTAGATGTCTATAGGTTCCAGTAACCACTTAACACCAGGTGGGCTGTGAGCTCGTCCACATACATAGGCAATAAAAAAAAAAGTCATTGAAAAAATTAATCAATAGCGTAGTTTTTGGTTTCGTAATATTTTTTTTCTAAATAATACTCAAATACAAACCATTAGCGTTCCACAATAAATTTATAATTTTCACATGTTGGAGGAGAATCTTCAGTACGGGTCACTCGGAACTCGATTGCTAATACTTCTAAGAAATATACTCGACTAGATCTAAAATTTTGTACTTAATGTACGTAAGGTATATAAAAATAAAAATAACCACTAAAGCTGGTTGTATTATTATTTTTTTAAATAAAAATAATCAACTTTATGACTGCATGGACAAACCGAAATTAAACAATTTCCCGGTATCTAATTCCACAACTGAACCATGCGACCTTTTCTTCGAAAGAAACGAGAATTCCACGTTTGGTTTATTTAAAATTGAAATAAGCAACGAATTGGTTCGGGACCCTTTTGTCTGCGGGTCAAATAGCGCACAACACCGGCGCTGATATCTTCGAAGCCAATAATAGTGACCCCTCGCATTGTGAAGCTCGTGTACGACCCTCGAGAGTCACGTTCTATGGTACCGTATTTGTTAATGTTTACGCTTGTGGGCGAGATCGGATATTTTGGTTTTTGGTCGATTACAATGGATCACCGGTTTTTTCATAGTATAATATGATACTTAAGTTTTATTTTTCGGTCTTCTTTTTTTGGCATTGTTCAAATTGAGCCTTAACACTAGCTCTCACTGGTCAAACTAATAGTAATGTCAACATCCTGTGTACTTGGGTACATTCTCTTAAGTAATACAGGATACAGGTTGTCGTGTGCCCCTCTAAATACCTACTGAATTACATAGCACTGGTGGATATGTTGGTATTATTGGACCGGTTTTACTGAAATAATAAATACTTCTTCTCCTTCTTGCCCTTGTGTGTATATGGCGATTTTTTTTTTTTCTGAAGCGATAACTCTCTGGGGCGAGTTTCTGAGTGGGGTGGGGTAAATTTAATGAAAACACATGTTAGCGTGTTCACTGCGAACAAGGGCCCTTTTATCATGGCGCCGCAATTCTAATGAGTATCCCTGCAACCTTTCACGAGTATTGGTATTTTTGATTTTGCTGTCCAGTATCGAAGTTTTTGCAGTATAAAAAATTCTGAGAGTCTGCAACAGAGCGAAGCGGTATTTTGCGCCTGGGCAAAATTTTTTGCTTTACAAAGCACAAATTTGACCTTGTATGGAGTGCTATACCCACCTCCGGGGTCTTCCACATATGAGCTACTTCCATTTGACTCCATACAGAAGAGGACCGCTCGGATTGTCGATAATCCCATTCTTACGGATTGTTTGGACCATCTGGGTCTAAGGAAGGACCTCGGTTCTCTATCTGTATTTTGTACCACGTTTTATCATCGCACCGCCCACCACCAGAACAAAGGTCATCCATCACTACCTAGAACCACTGCATTCTTCCACAAAGCGTTTCCAGGGGTCTTTTCTGCAATGCACCATCCAACTTTGGAATGAAAACTCCTCCACAGTGTTTCCTGAACGCTTTGACATGTCTGTCTTCAAACGCGGTTTTTGGACAATACTCAACGATCAAGGCTGCAACTTGACTATATCCTTGGCATTGCTGACGCCAATGAGAGATGGTAACCATTCATCATGGGGTGGGCCGTATGAATGAAGTTTCTGTCATATTTTACGACGCCCTTGGCAAGACATGGGTCGGCCCAATTCGTACCCAGGGAACTAACTAAGCACGCACCCAAAACAAAAAATACGTTAATGTTATTTTCTGTAACCCGATAAATTTGCTATTTATGATGACGTGTAACAGCCAAGTCGTCTTTCGAAATACACCAATAACCAAAATAAGAAAAACAAATATTAGGGCTATACCCTTCTTAAATCAAGACCGTAAAGCAAGCAAGTTTCATACAAACATAATTTTCTGCATCAGCGTACCGAAAAATGTAATACAAAAATACTGAACGACGAAACTCGAAAAGGTATAGGAAAATAAAACAAAGCAAATAAAATCGAAGAGCTCTCGATGTAGACTTACCTTGTATAGTTCTTATTTAACTTGAACTACTTCTGATACAACAGTTTGTACCAGTAGAGATAGTTTGTTGAAAAAACTGAGAGAAACGATCGAATGGCCGATATTTCCTTTGTCTGATTGAGATTCGAAGAAATGAATTCATGAAAGGACCGTACCAAGAACAAGTCTTCGAAAACAAAATAAAAATCATTTGGAAAATAAAAACTGGGTGGACTTTATTTATTGCTTGGCATTTTCGTTCAAATTTGGTTTTTGTTAAAAAAAGATCCTTTTGTATTTTGAACGAAATGAATTTGACTTAGCTACTGGCATTTGTCATTTTGATTTGCAGCATACGCTTTTTAGTGTCCTAACTCGTGTGGTGGATATTTTAGTTAATAATTCAGCCATATCTATATATTAATACTGGAAGCAAAAACTTTGTACCCCTTTTTACGAAAATTGCACGAACGGAGGAGTATGAAATTTCCCACACTTATAGAGAATATAAAAAAGGAGTGCACAATGCTAATATTTTTTTTTAATAATGCATAAAAGATACTTTAAATCAATAAAGAAAACCTTACACACACTACCATGTATTTGACTCACACACACATTTCTTATTGCATGAAGTCTATGGTCCAATTGAGAATAGATTAAATATTGTTTGTCTTTGTTAATATTTGTCTAAAGTGTAGTCTTGGCGAAATCTGTGATTATAGAAGTATAGTAGTCTTTGAGAATAGAACCGTAATAATGTTCAAACTTATAATTTCAATTAATTAAAGTCGAATTTCGACTACTGCGGTACCACTAGTTATGGTAATTAGCGTACTAATTTTTACTTCTAAGGATCCGTGAAAGGATGAGATGTCACGGTGGATCCGTGAAAGGATGAGCTGTCATGGTCTACCGTAACACCTCGTCCTTTCACGAATAGCTTCATCTTATAAGATTTGCAGATAATATGTAGCACTTCAGACCGTCATGGCCGTTTTCCACCAATCTTGTTTTTGACGAATATCTTTTCAAGGTAATCAGAGGCTATCTTGTGAGTCCGCGCGGGTGGGTACCACCGCCCTGCCTATTTCTGCCGTGAAGCAGTAATGCGTTTCGGTTTGAAGGGTAGAGCAGTCGTTGTAACTATACTGAGACCTTAGAACTTATATCTCAAGGTGGGTGGCGCATTTACGTTGTGGATGTCTATGGGCTCCAGTAACCACTTAACACCAGGTGGGCTGCGAGCTCGTCCACCCAACTAAGCAATAAAACAAAAAAAAAATCGGCAAGTCTTAGTGTAAAATGCTGAGCATTCCATGAATTTTACTTTTACTGCACTTGTTTGTAATAATAACTCTAATGTTTTATTTCATAAATATGCTTGTCCATAAAATATACCTACCTCTGAAAAGGTTTATCTGGAAAAATTCCGAGAATTGCTGTATATTTTCGAAATAAGGCCAGGGGCGTACAAACGCGGAACTCAAAGGTCGTTGCAGTATCGCAATGCATTATGCAGAAGGCTTTTCGACGCCCGTTTGCCTTCCTACCCTGTTCTACAGCTCTCCACTGCCTTGAATTGACGATGGTCTAAATTTCCAAATATAGCGTTTTATATAAACATTTTTTAAGGTTGATTTACAAGGAATAATAAAGAGAAGGTTTTCCGTCCGAAAGCTCTTATTCGGAATTTGTATTTAGCTTCGTAAGCTTACCTTAAGAATGTCGCTGTTCAGATTTTTATAAAATTTATTTTTCTGAATCCACAGATTCGGTAGAATCTGGCGCCAAGTTCCGTTCAAAAATCCCGTTGACGTTGTAAACGGAGCGCCAGACTACCGACTGTGTTTACTGTGAGCAGAACAGTTTTTTGAGGTTGCGAAATTTTATTTAATTCTACGGTACTTCTGGTTCCTAAATTGTATATTATATCAATCACTCACAACTTTATTTTACTGATATTAACTAGTTATATCAATTACAACAATTAATCTACTTGAAATTATTAATTTTATCACCACAAACTATGGCTCGCTCAAAAATTTCGATCCTGACTTTTTTCGATGTAAAAAGTGACATGCCACAGACTATAAATATTCGAGAATGGTAATCTACGGCCGCCAGGGTGCGCTGGAATTATTCCTATTTGTAATGGATTTTATGACCTGGTAACTGAGACCTTTAAGTCATGTCTTATTTTAATTTATATTCATATTTTTATGAAAAATGATATTATGGAGTGAAATGAAATGTGATATTATGGAGTGAAATGAAATGAAGATGATTAATTTGAGACATTAATCAAATGGGATGAAATGAAATGAGATGAGATGATATGGAATGAAATATAATCTCAGTAAAATGGTGGTGGTCATTTACTAAGATCTCAGTGGACTTTTTGGAGGAAACCGAGAAGTTACGTACAGCGGCTTTGTTTAATTTTCCCACATTTGTGCACTTTCACAGATATTAAACAGTTAATAAACCACTATTATTACACATTTAAACCCGAAGAAACACTAAATAGACAAATTAAAACAAATCACACAACTTCACACCTCGCGTTCCCGCCAAAAAGTCATTATTCCTACATAAACTGTAGCTTCAAGGGGATAGTTTGCAGTTCTTATTGAACGGTTTATACATTAAATAACGTTAATGTTGTTACTGTTAGTATTTTAGTTTAAGTACTGCCGAAGCAAGTACTGTTGTTACTGTTGGAGAAATAATTTTGTTTTGTAATGTAATACCGAAATACTTTACGAGATGGCGTTACAAAAAATCCCTTCCCAAAACTATAAAACCGTTGTGATTGTCTACGAATAATAAATAATATAATAACTAATATTTATTCGTAGGTGATTGTTTAAGATGCTATGAATATTTCGGTTTTGATTTCATCAAAATAACTTGAACTTTACTATTGAATTCCGAAGAAAATTCTAATTAAGGCTGAGTTAAGTTCAGCTTTTTATTTAAGCCTCTTACTGTAGTTTTTAAATTACATTTATGCGGATTGATGTTTCAAGGCTTTCAGATTTTAATTTTAAATTCTGAAATAATTAAGAACAGCGTCATCTACCCTTCACATTTGAAACAAAATTTAATTCGGTTTAAATTTGTAAAAGTTGATGTTGATTATTATTACACTGTAACGCAGCGTTCCGTTTCGCGGGGCAACAGCAGCCAAAGGGAATGTGACTCAGGTCCGTGCCGCGACGATCCACCCCGCGCTACCCGCGCCCGCGCATCTGTTGCATCATTCGCACCCCCAATTAGGCTTGTTCTTGCTCGGACACTGAACGGAGCGATCCGTACTAGGACAATTTGTCAGATGTCCTAATTCAGTCTTTTAGTACATTTAGTACAATTTAGTACACTGAACGAATAAGAATCATATTTTTATTTTCGTCATACTTCGCAGGCTTAGAACTGTCATTCTATTCAATATTTTAGTACATTTAGTACAGTTTAGTACACTGAACGAATAGTGAATTATATTTTGATTTTCCTTCATAGTTCATACTTTGCAGGTTTAGGACTGTCATTCTAATCTATACCCGTTTATTTTTTTCATTAAGTTATTTAGACATTAAAATATCTGTGATATTTTTTTCTTCATGCATTATAATATAAGATATCGAAATTTTATAGATATTTGTCGGGTTATTTTAGAATCAGAATGGCGTATTTAAAAATCAAAATAATTACAATCATTTAATTTTCAGATAGATCATGCTTTTTTTTATTTTTATTTTTTATATTTATATTAAGTTTTGTAATATGATAGTTTTTAAGACTTATTTTTTTTTAAATCTAATAATCGTTTCTGTTCTATAAATAGTTTTTTTTTTTTTTAAATGTTTGTTTGTACTAAAATATTACGTAGGTAGTGTACTAGATTAATGTTTAACATTTTAGTTCATTTCATTCCGGTGTCAAATTTACTGATGAAAATATACTCTAAACTAATGTAAATAAAGTTAATTATGATTTAATTTTACTAGCTTGGAAATCGAGTCCTAAAAACATATTTGAAAAAAAATTGTTAAAAAATAAAGACAATTTCGCAAAATGTTTATACAAAATTAAAAATTAAAATAATCAGTAAATATATAATCATAAAGTTCAAAATTGCTTGATGAATCAGAATTATCAGAGATCAAATTTGGCAAATGAATATTATCATGCGTCTCACTCTTTCATGCACCGATACCATACCATATCGTTGCCGCTCATTCGGTCAAAATCAATCGCGCTCGCGTTCCGTGTTTCACGTACGACAGAGTACTAAATGAACGATGTCTTAAAAAGGAAAAGGAATAGTTCGTTCCATTCAGTGTCGGGAATTAATTCCTTTTAGTACATAGTACATGTACTACACAAGCCTACCCCCAATTAGTGCGCGCCAGACTTTGAAGCGGAATATATGCGTCCCCGGTCGATACCGGAACTGACAACCCGAGAGTCTCATGCCAGTCGGGCACCTAACATTAAACTGGCAGCCCAAGCGCGGGCCCTTTAACTAGTATTTCGGAGTGAATCTACGTAATTACGACACGTACTCGTCGTCAGTCACGGCGTCAATCCGATTTTCAAGACGTTGAAGAAGAAATTGGTTCAACCGCGGGACCGACGCCAACATTTACCGCAAACAACATGGCGTCATTACAAGAAAGTCAAATGGCAGCATTCGAACGCCTACTCGACCGAGTTTTTGAGCATAAAACTCAACTCGAATCATCAGCAACACCGACGTCGGAGCCGACATCGCCGCCTTCCTCGACGCCCGCTCACCATTCTGAGAACTTCGCGTCATGCACGGCGCGGTTCAGCGGAGCGCCCGGCGACTCACTCGACGGTTTCCTTGACGCGGTCGAATCATACAAAGATTGTGCTGACGTAGGACACGCCATCGCGTTACGAGGACTCTCGATGTTACTAACCGGAAATGCAGCCGTGTGGTGGCAAGGCGTTAAAGCTAGCATCACTTCCTGGGACGACGCTTTATCATCGTTACGAAGCGCTTTCGGTGATTGCAGACCGCCCCATCGAGACTACTTAGAGCTCTTCAAAATGTCGCAAGGACAAAGAGAGAAGACGGAGATCTTCGTTGCCAGAGCACGAGCCCTACTAGCTCGACTCCCACCTGGTGACCTTAGTGAGAAAGTTCAAATTGATATGCTTTACGGCCTTCTACACCGTCGTGTTCGTAAAAGATTAAGAAGAGACGAAATAACTTCATACGACACGTTATTAAAGAAAACGCGCCATATCGAGGACTCCATCTACGAGACCAGTCCGCCTGAATTTATTCATCATCCTTAGCGAGCGACGCCACGTTCATCGGGTAGTACCGTAGGCGAAGTTCCCGCCGGTACTTCGACTTCGCAGCATACATACGCGCGGATGACGCCGCGGAAAATATTCAACTCGGGCGCCGGTGGCGGCCCGCCACGCGACGACAGCGCTGCGCCGAGCACCGTTCGAGTCCCCGCGCCTCGCTACACGAACACTGATAATGTATCATCTACGTCGATTGTTAAAATACTGTTCTGTGTTTATTGCAAAAAGTACGGACATATTCGTGATGAGTGTTTAAAATTAGCGTCAAAAACGAAATTCGACAACGAAAATACGCAAGCTGTATCCTCGTGTTACGGGTGTGGTACCAAAGGTGTTACTCGGTCTCAGTGTACAAAGTGTAACGCAAGTTATTACGCCGTCGACGCTGCACGGACCCGATCAGTCACATCCGATTTACCTATTGGTAAAGTAAATACACAGCTGTCAAGTTCAGTGAACTCTATTCATCGCGACAGCTCGTTGCATACAGCTTGCACTTCAAACACCGTAAAGTCGTCCATTTATATTAATAATCGTAAACAATGTTTTGTTGATAATGAAAATAATTATTATCCTACCGATTTTAAGGCGATTCTTCCTCCGCGCTTTTTCGGTACTGATAACAAGGTTAGACTTCAAAATTATTCTAGACTTAATCATAATATAAACAATAATATTAGTTCTAGGAATGGGCCCCTGATGCGTTACTCGAGTGGTACCGAACCAAAACATAGTTATTCCGAGGTACCAAGTGGCCGCGATAGGGTGACCATGATGAACGAAAATAGGGTGACCATGGAAAACGTCGGACATTTTTCGACGATTAATTCTAATGTGAAAAGTGTTGCCCAGAGTAACTCTACTGAGCACCAGGTTAGGTTAAGACCAATTTTAAGTGTTCAAATTTTAGGTATACGAGGTAATGCTTTGTTGGATACGGGAGCTAAGAGTAGCGTTGCCGGTGCGTTGCTTTATGAATTGCTGTTAAAGCATAACCATCCGTGTGAGGAAACCAGGCGTCGGGTGAGGCTTGCAGACGGTTCTGCGCGCACCCGCCGAGTTTTGCTCACTACTCTAGAAGTAAGGATAAGTCCCGAAAGGTCAGTAACCCTTGAATTTACTGTTTTTCCAGATGCTCAAAATAATGAAACTTTGCTTGGCATGGATTTTTTGGTGGCGGCAGGTATTGTGCTTGACTTTGCTTCATCCACTTGGCATTTTTCGGGAAAACGGGTTACCTATCCAATTGAATATGAGTGCCCTAAGCCATGCATGTTTGCTTCTACTGCTGACTTCCTGCGTGATGATAAGGGTTCTATGCTTGGCTCCGATGAACGGCAGCAGCTATCACATTTATTGCAGCAGAATGGAGACATCTTTAGGGTGGGGGGAGCCCCAACCCTTTACGCCGAGCACCACATTGATACCGGTGATCATCCGCCTATATCGGTATCGCCGTATAGGCTCACTCCTGTGCTTCAACAGCGAGAAGAGGTTCTCGCAATCGATTTGTTCGGGCCACTGCCAGAAGGAGAGCAGGGGGAGCGATGGGTACTCCTGGTAGAGGATGTAGCTACAAGATGGGTAGAACTCTACGCACTTGTTGATGCCACCGCCGTGGCTTGCTCCCGAGTCCTACTGGAAGAGTATTTCCTTCGTTATGGCTTGCTTATGCGTCTAGGGGTGTAACACGTAAGTTCATGCCACGACGGGATGGCCCGTATCGCGTAGTAAAAATAGTTAGTCCTACAACGTACTTCATAGCAGACTTGTCAAACAATGTCATCGGCAAGTATCACACCGCGGATTTAACCCACTCTCCGTCAAATTCAAGTACGGATCCAATTATGCCAAAGAGGCAGAGAGGAAGGCCGCGTCTTCAGACTAACAGTCCCAAGTTGGACTCGGGACGCGTTCCCAACTTGGAGGGGGAGTATGTAACGCAACGTTCCGTTTCGCGGGGCAACAGCAGCCAAAGAGAATGTGACTCAGGTCCGTGCCGCGACGACCCACCCCGCGCTACCCGCGCCCGCGCATCTGTTGCATCATTCGCACCCCCAATTAGTGCGCGCCAGACTTTGAAGCGGAATACACGCGTCCCCGGTCGATACCGGAACTGACAACCCGAGAGTCTCATGCCAGTCGGGCACCTAACATTAAAACACTAATTAATTGAGCGTTTCATTAGCTTTTAAGCTGAGTGACTATTTATAATTTATTTTTATTAAGTAATAAATGAGCAAAAAATAATACTTAACAAAAAGATATGAAATCCGAACAAAAACAGTTTCACTGTAAAAAATTGCGCCAAGTCCACGTTTATAAAACTCATCTCAATAACATTTGCACTTTACAAAAAAAAGAAGACTTCAATAGCTTTCATTCTCTACAAAAATATGTGAAATACAAAAAAATACCAAGAAACCGTCATAAAGATGAAAAAATTAAAAAAAAATTGTTGAAAATTTAAAAATAAAAAAATAAAAATTTTATCGTACTTGGCGCGCGTCATTGAGTACCCCAAAATTTTTCGGAAGAATTTCAACCCGAGAAAAAAACCATTTTGCTTTAATATACAGTGAAAGCTGAAAAAGTTACCCAGGTTGTCTTTTTCGCTCTTGTTAGCGTTTTATGAGAAATTGAGACAGAACTACGGTAATTTTCAACAGCTCTCACTATATACCTATGGGCTATTATATGCCAAATCGACCACTTTTGCGTTCGACCCCTTTAGATTCAGTTGAAACTTTGTTATTCTTTTCTACCCTTTGAAAAACATCTTTGAGAATTTTTTCAAATGTTTTGAAGCCAACGTATACATACGTATCGACTCGTAAGTAGCCTGTATTTGTATAAGCGAACACGAGAGGGTGTTAAGTTCAAATCATAAAAGATGAGTGGGAAATGAAAAAAATTCAAATAACATACGTATGAGATGTCGATTTTACTTAACTTTTGTAAAACTTATTATGAAATAATAATTCATTAATTACATTTATGCATTTCATAGGTTGACCTACTTATAAATTTCTAAACATTGAAAGGATGTTCATTTATCCTGAAAAATTTGGGGTACTCAATGACGCGCGCCAAGTACGATAAAATTTTTATTTTTTTATTTTTAAATTTTCAACAATTTTTTTTTAATTTTTTCATCTTTATGACGGTTTCTTGGTATTTTTTTGTATTTCACATATTTTTGTAGAGAATGAAAGCTATTGAAGTCTTCTTTTTTTTGTAAAGTGCAAATGTTATTGAGATGAGTTTTATAAACGTGGACTTGGCGCAATTTTTTACAGTGAAACTGTTTTTGTTCGGATATAGCTACTACAAGGTATTATTCCACAAGGATTAATTTCTTTACATTAGAATTCATAGGTATTATGTAATAGATAGGAGAGCTTATATTGGCGGAATTATTTCCCGTCTAGGAACGTTGCTATGTGAATTACTCTGAGAAATATTGCGTTTTCTAGGTATCTTAGATTCTGTGTTAGAAGCGCATTTGTACAGTTAGGATGACAAATAATAGCGTATTCCTTTAGTAACAAAATAGGCGGAGGAATAATTAATTCAAACAGCCTCCAATGATTCGGTTTCCAATATTAGTCACAAGCAATACCTTGTGGCGATAGTTTGATAATACAGATTATAACTTGGTTTTAGCTACAGGGTGTCCCTAAAGTATCAAGTCAAGTTTGTCATCATATATTGCGTGGTAGAACGCCCACTCGTATGAACTAAGTTTATCAAGGTTCATGATATTTCAGACATAGCTGACGTGATAAGTTCTCATCGGAGTGTAAACCGCTACGTTACGTAACGCGTTACGGCGTCAGTCTGGCTTCTCTTTCTCTCACGCATACGACAGCGGTATTGAAAACGTACACGTGTAGCTCCTAACTATTTATATTTATCTTTTTCAATTTATGTTACAATTTTCTTTATTCTTTATTGTACACACAGTTAATATTACAGTTATTGCGTAAGATATAAAAAATGGCGAGCTTAACTCAACAATTGAGTTTTCTACCAGCTAACCGTTCTTAACGAAGGAAAGCTTTAAATGAGTGGGTGGAAGAATACAATCTAATCAATTTACAATATAAACAAGAACAACAATAAAAAATAAAAAAAACACTAATACATAATATATTAGACTACATATATATACATACACACATAAATAACGTAAACATATACATACACGTACATATATAATGAAATACATAAAATAAATACATATAAGTAATACTAAATTGATAGATAGTGCTCCTTTAATGCCTTCCTGAATACTTCAAGTGAAGGACTTGCACGGATTTTCCTTACATTATCATTTTTTTTTATAAGCCTTTATTGCTGATACTAAGCAATGATATTTACACATAGTAGCAAATTGTTTTAACTTAAATCTAATCTAATACATCGGGTTTCCCGGTTCAGTGATCAGCGTGTCCTGTGACACATAGGCCTCTTCCAGCTGCTTCCATTCTTCTCTATTGCTAGCTTTTCTGGACCAGATTGTCCCTCCAATCATCTTTATATCATCTGTTCATATCTACAATCAATCAATCTATAGCTTGCCTACCTATTTTTCTTTTGCCATCACGTGGCTGCCATTCTGTTATAACATTATCATATTAGTACACATCAAATTTAAGTAATAACCTAAGTTTTTCTCAAGTTGAACAATTTCAATATTAAATAGTTTAACTTAGATTAGTCTAAGTAATTAATTCTGTCGCGCATCCCAAGACGCACACGCTTTTTTTTATAACAAATTTGAACGTTGCCAGCGATAGCTTCAAATCCAACATGTTTTTATTATTATTAAACGGTTTTATTTAGCTCGACCCGTACGGAATTTATTTGTTTATTTATTTGGGTCAAAATTAGAAATTGAAATTTAAGCACCTTCCCGTGGTCAGATTGATCTGAAATTTGGTACACACATTTAATTTAGATGACAATACAATATAATAAAATCAATAACATTATAAATCTAAGATGGCCGCCGATACAAAATGGCGGATTACATATTTTTCCTTAACCACCACAATATGGGTATCAAATAATAGGACTACACTAGCAGAATACTGTCATTATGTCAAAATTTCAAACTCAAGACCGACGCTGTTACAAAATGGCGTATTAGGTGGGGGCATGATTAGTCGTGTCGAGAACAGTTGCGTCCAGGATTGTGTGACGTTAGAGGGGCAGATAAAAAAAAAAGGTAATTAGATACCTCGTTAGTAAGCGGTAGCTATACCACCCAAGTTAAGGTAATATGTTAAAACGTGCCGAGGACTGTATGGCATTAGGGTGGATAAAAATGTAATGTCGTCAGCGCTTCCCCCTCAAGATTGGGCGCATCTTGTTGTATATTAAGCCTTGCCCCTTTACTGGACCTCTGGGGGGGTCAACCGTCAAAATGCCCCTTAATCGTGGGAACAACATGGTAACAATAAATAAAAAAGCAAACAAAAATAAAAACGAAACTGCTACACAACGAAAAAGAAGGCTCGAAAAGGCAAAAGAAAAGTATAGAACGAAACGTGCAAAGGAAAGTGAAAATGAAACCCATAGTCGACTACAAAAACGAAGAGAACGGTTAGCAACAGAAACACCTGAGCAACATGATACCAGGTTAATAGCACAACGTGAGAGACAAAGGCAGCTGGTAGAGTCAGAAACACCTGAGCGTCATGAGTGCAGGCTAGCATCACAACGTGACAGACGAAGAGAGCTAATAGCGTCAGAAACACCCGAGCGTCATGAGTCCAGGCTAGCATCACAACGTGACAGACAAAGAGAGTTGTTAGCATCAGAAACATCTGAGCGTCATGAGTTTAGGCTAGCATCATAACGTGACAGACGAAGAGAACTAATAGCGTCAGAAACACTTGAGCGTCATGAGTCCAGGCTAAGATTACAACGTAACAGACAAAGAGAGCTATTAGCGTCAGAAACACCTGAGCAACATGAGGCCAGGTTAACAGGACGGCGTGAGAGACGAAAGGAGTTAGAAGCTTCAGAAACACCTGAGCAATGCCACGACAGGTTAAATAACCAACGTGAGCGTGCACAGCAACGCAGAGCTGAAAATCATGTACAAGCGTTTGAAAATGCTATTAATACATCGTGTATACACGTTTGTGACATTTGCACGAAGCATTGTTATCCTAACCAAATTCATACTGTACATTACAACACAGCTGCATTAGGATATCTACCTGCAGAACTATCTTCAAAAACAACATTACTTTTATGTTTGCGCTGCCAAACACATGTGACCAGTAATAAAACAATAGCACCATCAAAGGCGTACTGGAATAATCTGGATCCAGGTTCAATACCAGATGAGATTCAAGCGCTGACGCAAGCAGAGCAGCGATTGCTGTGTAGAATCATCCCGTTTGTTAAAATCGTAAAATTTACTGGGCTTTACGGGCAGTACGGTTTCCGCGGACAAGCAGTGTTGTTTGCCCAAGATATCTTTGAGGTCAGTGAAAGATTACCTAATATGCTTCCAAGATCTTCCAGCCAGGTGGGTATCGTTGTAGTTACAGAACGTTTGGAGAATTTGAACATCACAAGAGAATTCACAATATCTCGCGAAAAAGTCTACAGCGCTTTAAGATGGTTAACTTGAAATAACCCGCTTTATAGAGATGTACGCATTGACGAAAATGTCCAGATTAGTGAACAAGACTTAATACGACTTAGTGTGCCAGATATACCTGAAAACGGTGAACCTGAAAGAATTGAAATTCCAAATGTATTCATTAGTATTAATGACGTTGCTAGAATTATTCGGGCTTCGTGGCATCAAGGTGACCACAGCGTTTTCACTTCGAGATTTGCCGGCGTGCAATGTAACGGCATGCATGTTATTTGCCCATACAGCCATACAGTTTCCAGCAAAATTCAATTATGGTACGGCTGAAAGAAGGATGTTGCCCTTAGTTTTGTCATGGGAATCCACCGTCCATAAAATGCAGGGCAGCACCGTCGATCATGCAGTAGTATATTTGGGCTCAAAATTGTTTGAAGAAGGACAAGCATACGTGGCTCTAAGTCGAGTCAAGTCTCTGGAAGGGCTATGTATTGAGGAATTAGATTGTACTAAATTATCAGGTAAGAAACCATATAATAATGATGCACTGAATGAATTAAATAGAATGAGGAATATTCGGTAGACAATTTCACTAAATACTAAAAACAAGAAAATAAAAATCGGTAAAAAAACTTTTAAGTTAAACGGTTTTATTTTATGTGCACTGAAAACTACAAAATAAATAAATAGTTACTTACCTATTAACCTACGTAGGTGATCTCGGTCATTAATATCTCTGATGGTAGTGGTTGTCATAACATGAACCATGTCAGCGGCCGAATGGCAGTTCATGAAAGAACACTAACACCAGGGTTTGCTTGGTAGGTAAACTAAGCAGCCCACACTATAACAAGTAGGTATTTTGACCTTCTAGTTCAGAAATATTTTAGTACTAGGCAGAATAGCTTTTAGGCATATTAGACTAAAATAAAAACGTGGGGCCCCTCTGAAATCATACCTATGGCAGAGCATATCTTATACCTTAGTAGATCATGAGCTCGGCGTTCGCTGGTGAAGCCGCCACGGCTGGTTATTGATGGTCAAAACCCCCAGTTACGATTAAAGTCAGTCGATTCAGCGGACCATGGGCTCCGGAGCTTTGAGGTTTCGGATGCGACCGGGATAAACCGCTAGGATGATGATGATGACGATTGTAACAAGTCGATGCAATCCACACTTAGTATAGTAGAAAGTAATACAGAAATAATAATGGGCCCCACGTTTTTATTTTAGTCTAATATGTCTATAAGCTATTCTGCCTAGTACTAAAATATTTCTGAACTAGAAGGTCAAAATACCTACTTGTTATAGTGTGGGCTGCTTAGTTTACCTACCAAGCAAACCCTGGTGTTAGTGTTCTTTCATGAACTGCCATTCGGCCGCTGACATGGTTCATGTTATGACAACCACTACCATCAGAGATATTAATGACCGAGATTACCTACGTAGGTTGATAGGTAAGTAACAATTTATTTATTTTGTAGTTTTCAGTGCACATAAAATAAAACCGTTTACCTTAAAAGTTTTTTTACCGATTTTTATTTATACATCTGTAATTATTCATGCGTCAAAGGTCGTTTGTCAGCTGTCAATAGTATCAAACGAGCATCGAAAGGATTGAAAGGACTCGAATTTATGTCGCTGTAGTCCATACTTTTTTTTATTTATTGCTTAGATGGGTGGACGAGTTCACAGCCCACCTTGTGTTAAGTGGTTACTGGAGCCCATTGACATCTACGACGTAAATGCGCCACCACCTTGAGATAATATAAGCTCTAAGATCTCAAGTATAGTTACAACGGCTGCCCCACCCTTCAAACCGAAACGCATTACTGCTTCACGGCAGAAATAGGCTGGGTGGTGGTACCTACCCGCACGCACTCACAAGAGGTTCTACCACCAGTAAAGACCACATTTTTTGGGTGTTGAGTTCGTTGTAGTAAAATAAAATTTAATAGATTATTCTCTTAAATTGCAAGATTTTTAATCAAGGGAGGGAATCATTGAAATTGAATCATTGAAAAACGACGAATACAATAATTATACCTTGCGCTTTATAGTTGAACCGCATCTTACGGCCACAAGGGTACGTCGCGGGACGGGCTTGTTATTGCCGTAAGTGGCACCAACTTACCAACGCTGGACGGAACTTATAGCGAGCTTAATAATAATAAATGGATTGCTCCGTTGAGGGTCCCCCGGATTACTTAAGGTCAACAGTTCACGTGTAATTTTATTTATACGTTGAAGAGATTATTTTTGTTACGTTTATGGTTGATGGATTCGCGTGAAGCTTCGTAGCGGGGAGAGCTATTATGACTCCGTGCGGTGCCATCACTCTGTATGTTTTTATGCGAGACAGTCATGCGAAGTGGTTTGAAGGGTGGAAAATTTGTTATCTATACTATAATATTATAAAGTTGAAGAGTTTGTTTGGTTGAACGCGTTAATATCAGGAATTACTGGTCCGATTTGAAAGTCGCGGGTAAAATTTTGCGTTATCCCAAAGTAAATTAGACGCAGACGAAGTCGCGGGCTAAACCTAGTTCAATATCATCGAATCTACTACTAGAGCTTTTGTTTCATGCTTAGATACTGAATTCACCGTTGTCTTGCCTTACAAGTCGGTATGCATGCTTCTTTGCATAAATATGTAAGAAAATTGTATTTACCATACGTATATCATCCACAATTTACCCACCTTATTATCTATAACATTTCTAGTATTAATTTTTTTTTTTTTTTTTATTGCTTAGATGGATGGACGAGCTCACAGCCCACCTGGTGTTAAGTGGTTACTGGAGCCCATAGACATCTACAATGTAAATGCGCCACCCACCTTGAGATATAAGTTCTAAAGTCTCAGTATAGTTACAGCGGCTACCCCACCCTTCAAACCGAAACGCATTACTGCTTCACGGCAGAAATAGGCGGGGTGGTGGTACCTACCCGTGCGGACTCACAAGAGGTCCTACCACCAGTGTAGGGTAGTGATCGCAGCGCATAAAATAAAACTTCCACTGTTCCAAAATCTTATGTTATAATAATAATTAAAAATTAATTAACACTTTTATTACGCCTTACTCATTTTGTTAGCCGTCTTCGCCATGTTCCTTTTCCTCTGTCATTCTGTCTGTCATTCTCTTTTCCCTTTTTTACCGTTTTCATTCACTCACATCTTAACGCTCCGTTCTACACTCTTTTCATACGTTCCATTCTTACCAATCCTACATTAGTATATCTTGCGAGTTGAACTAACAACCTTCTGTCTATTTCTTTCTCAAAACATACATACATGAAGGCCAGTATGAAGTCTTAGACGGCCGCAAGACTATTGCCATTGGTAGATCAGCTCCGGTAATTCTTTAAAATCAGGCGGTGTTTAAGCTCTCGTCTAAGAATGTTCGTGAAAAACAACCTCACTTAATAAGAAGCCAGAGGACAAAAATACCAACAAAGGTCCCGAAAAAAGAAATACTTTTGAACGATACAAAATTTTATATTTCCCAGGGTAGAATGTCCAATTAAAATCAATTTTTATAATAGAAGGGTTCTCGAGTGTCATCCTTCGTTGTCGAGATAAGACGAAAATAATAAGGGGAAAAAATAAATTTAATTGGTTCTAACCTTTGGTATTTATAGCAACAGTGCCTATATAATTTACAAAAACGTTTTCTTTTTCATGAACATTAAAATAGATAAACAGGTCTTTGTCGACAGTTAAATTAATTAAGGCGGCATTTATTTTTCTATACTAATATTATAAAGAGGAAAGATTTGTTTGTTTGTTTGTTTGGAATAGGCTCCGAAACTACTGGACCGATTTGAAAAATTCTTTTTCCATTAGAAGCCGACATTGTCCCTGATGAACATAGGCTACTTTTTTATTTTTTTTATTTTTTTATTTTTTGGTTTCATGTGTGTTTTAATGTTTCCGAAGCGAAGCGAGGGCGGGTCGCTAGTCTGATATAAAATGTCTCTGTAACCACGTAAATTGTAAGCGAGGTCTATGTTTTTCTGCTAAACTCTATGGCAATTAAATTCACAACAGTACCACCAGTTAAATGGTCATAAAGACTACACTATAAAAAATAATAACAAAGACAAACCATATTCTATTCTCAATTTGACAACAGACGTCAAGAACAAAAGTTTGATAATAAATAGTATACATGCGTGTGTGCGTCAAATACATGGTATGTAGTGTGTGTAATGTTTTCTTTATTGATTTAATGTATCTTTTATGCATTATTTAAAAAAAATATTAACATTGTGCACTTCTTCTCTATATTCTCTACTAGCGACCCGCCCTCGCTTCGCTTCGGAAACATTAAAACACACATGAAATCAAAAAAATAAAATAAAATAAAATGAAAAAAAAGTAGCCTATGTTCATCAGGGACAATGTCGGCTTCTAATGGAAAAATAATTTTTCAAATCGGTCCAGTAGTTTCGGAGCCTATTCGAAACAAACAAACAAACAAATCTTTCCTCTTTATAATATTAGTATAGATAAGTGTGCAAAATTTCATACTCCTCCGTCCGCGCAATTTTCTTAAAAAGGGATACAAAGTTTTTGCTTCACGTATTAATATATAGATGTATAATTACAGAACTCAATTACATGTCAAAACAAACGTAAAACAAATTAGTTTGTCTTGGCGCACCGCACACAAATATTTATCGTATTAGGTAGTTCGTGTTTCGTGGATCCGCAATTAAAGCTGCAAATTTCAATTTCCAATTTACATCTATACTAATATTATAAACAGGAAAGATTTGTTTGTTTGTTTGTATTGAATAGGCTCCGAAACTACTGAACCGATTTGAAAAATTCTTACTCTTTTGTTTTTTTTAAATAAAAGAACACTTATTGCGGCATAACTAATAGTTAGACATATGCTGTTGCTACACTTTTTGTAAATAATAATATGTTCTACAAAGGCGTAATACATTATTTTATTCTATCATCAATAGTTTTTGCAGGGCACGCTAAGAATATTTTAGGTAATCTTTTTACACCTTGGGTTATATTATTGGAGCTTTAGTAAGAATCCCTTTTTTTTTCAAAAAAGATTTATAGGCTATGTCACTCGGGAATAGTGTAGCTTCCTAACAGTGAAAGAATTTTTCAAATCAGTTCAGTAGATTCGGAGCCTATTCAATACAAACGAACAAATCTTACCTCCTTATAATATCTATGTATTAATACGTGAAGCAAAAACTTTGTACCCCTTTTTACGAAAATTGCGCCGAAGGAGGAGTAAGAAATTTTCCACACTTATAGAGAATATAGAGAAGAAGTGCACAATGCTAATATTTTTTTTAAATAATGCATAAGAGACACATTAAATCAATAAAGAAAACATTACACACACTCCATACCATGTTTTTGACGCACACACGCATGCACACTATTTATTGTCAAACTTTTGTTCTTGACGTCTGTTGTCAAATTGAGAATAGATTAAAATAAATATTGTTTAACTTTGTTTAATATTTTTTATAGTGTAGTCTTGGCGAAATTTGTGACTGTAGAAGTATAAAATACAATCATAACAGTGTACAAACTTACAATTCTAGTAATTGTAGTCGAATTTCGACTACTGTGGGACCTCTAGTTAGTATAGATATGTAATATGACATGTTTAGTTCTGTGCAAACTACATAGAAACCCGTTTTGTGTTGCCGGATAAGTGCGCGCAAAGATAAATCGAGAGAGAACAGTTCTAGTTTGTGTTCCATTGCCTTTTATAGTTACGTGATGTTTATTTTAATGACCTCTTCAATGTATATACACAACATAGACTACTGTTTCATTGTGTGTATTGACGACGTAACACGAAGTATCGTTCTGTTCAAGATAGTACTCTCTTTATCGGCTCTCATCAGGCAAGCACGTGACTCCATTAGACCAGTAATTTGCATTAGAATTCAAACGTATCTTCTACAGTTCTCGCTACTCTGTAAATCTACATTAGCTTTCTGTTTCCTTTTTTGTAAGCGAAAATTGGTACCTGCTATCAAGTGGTTACCGAAAGCCATAGGCATCACATACTACAGACAAGAAGTCGCAATTTCAATTGTTTTTTTTTTTTTTTTTATTGCTTAGATGGGTGGACGATCTCACAGCCCACCTGGTGTTAAGTGGTTACTGGAGCCCATAGACATCTACAACGTAAATGCGCCACCCACCTCGAGATATAAGTTCTACGATCTCAGTATAGTTACAACGGCTACCCCACCCTTCGAACCGAAACGCATTACTGCTTCACGGCGGAAATAGGCGGGGTGGTGGTACCTACCCGTGCGGACTCTCAAGAGGTCCTACCACCAGTAATTACGCAAATTATAATTTTGCGGGTTTGATTTTTATTACCCGATGCTATTCCTTCACCGTGGAAGTTAATCGTGAACATTTGTTGAGTACGTGTTTCATTAGAAAAATTGGTACCCGCCTGAGATTCGAACTTATTGCCACAAAGTAGCAATAGCTTGATCACGCGGTTACCGCGCAAGTTGACGGGAGATTTAAAAATGTAAGATTCTAAAATCTAAAATTGATCAACCTAATTTATTTACGACTAGTATTATTAGTAGTAAAGACGGAAATAATCTTGGAAAACTGATGGTTAGTGACAAAGTGGAAAGAAAAAGATCGCGCAGCAGCAGCACACTTGATTCAACCACCTGTCATGTCCTTGGAGTAGTCAAAAACAGAATGAGACGGCACATTATCGTGAGAACGAAAGTCATGGATGAAAATGGCAACGACCTTCTGACGTGAGTAGAATGACTGGAAGATTATTGTCACTTTACTAATTCAATTTCAATAATTTACGAGTGCGAAATGCTGTTTTCTTCCTATGATTTCGTATTCTCTGAAGGAATATTATTAAATTATCAAAAGAAATACTCATAAATATGTATGCCAGAAAGCCTATTTTTCGTTTTTTCATAAACGGTCGCTAACGATGTTTTCACTGATGTAAAATACTTGAATAATAAAACATCCGTCCGTCGAAGAGAACAAGATAATGCAACTTCCTTATTAATTAGCGAAAAGACAAAACAATTTTTTTTTGTACCAATTTTCTTAAAACCTACACCGAAAAATTGGAATGATTATTTAAAATTTTGGAAGACGCCTGTAAGCCGTCATTTAAATTTGACGTAGAGGAATAAGACCGAAAGCACTTTGGTATTGTTTCTGAAATTCATTAAATTTTGTATCATTTTGTAAGCGTTTCTCTTTTTAGGCTCGTCTATCTTGAAGGCGACTAATTTTATTTTTTGTACGGGCTTAACTGCTTGATGATAATGCGGAGATGATATTTTGAGATACAAAGTAGGTCCTACTCTTTTGAGGAGTATTTAAATAATCGGCGGCTTAAAGCAGCACCCCGCAAACTGCCGATCTCGGGATTACTGACCCCCTAAGTGTTCCTCTTGAAGGAGTCATGACTTCCTTTAAAATCGCCATCTTCCTCCAGAACAATCCACACGATGATTTAAAACTTCTTCGGTGAACTGTGACTCATTACGTCACCGCTTGTGAACTTTGTATGTTGATGATATATACAGTTTAAAAATATAATTACATGCTTTTTCGACAAACCGGCGCGACACGATAACCCTCTTGTCGTGTTCGCCGTTAACTACAGATCCGACCCACGATAGAATCTAACGCAAAGCCCCCGTCGACCAAAACATGTCTTATCAAAACCCTCAGATACACTTTCGGCGCTTTTAGGCTCATCTAGCATCGGAAGCATCGGTCACCGTTCTCGTTAAATTCCTCGGCTATGGCAGAGAGCTCGAAGAGCGAACTAACCTATAGACGTTACCCACTGAGCTGGATCTTCTCAGTGGATCGCGATTCCGAACCGGCGGTAGATTCTGCGAAGCGCTGCTGTTTCTCGGGCTAGTATTAGCAAATTCTCTCAGGTCGATCCCGTGAGCACACCTACCTATCCGCTCGTGGCTGGAATAGTCCCTTAGGCTATCAGCGAGAAGGCGAGAATGAATAGGAATATAGCTAATCAAGAAGTTATGCTTTATTTTTATTTATTTATTTATATTTTAATCAATTTGAGAAAAATCGATTAAGCAACATACTCAAACACGCATTTTTTTTTTTTTTTTTTGGTCAGGAGGATATCGCCGTTCTTCCGCCCTTTTCTGGGGATACTGGGCGGGGTATGTCAGAGTCGAACTGACTAAAACCTCCTGTCGCTCAACAACCAACGTCCAAACCTCGCATGAGACAGAACTCATGACAAGGCAAAGGGGGGAAAGTGAAGCGTTTAGTGCGGAGCACATCTCTCCCATCACCCTCCCCCTCGGGACGCCGGACTGGCGGTCGTCGGCGCCACGACCACCAGCCCTCTCGGTCGGCAGACTGTCCGAAGCCCGCCTAGATGGCGCCGGTTAGAGTGGGTTACCCTACGGAATACCCCGCTGGGCCAGAACCAGCGTGGGTCGAGGATAGCCGGCCTTCCATCACCCGGATGCTCTTGCGTAAAACGCGTGCAGAGCAGCTTGCACGTCGTCTTCTTAGGCCCCCCTCGCCGGTCCCCAGACCGACATGTGAGGGGGACCCGAAACACTTAGAGGGCCAGGGCTTGGGCGAGATCCGCCTCCCTGGCCCCCGCTCGACGGCGGCGGGATTGTGCGTCTCTCACGCGCCCCGCCGCCTCCTTCTGCGAGATGGTGCACTCGCAGAAGTCGAGCATCGCCTTCCACGACTCGTCGTCGCCGAGCATCGATGCCACAACACTCGGCAACGACAAGTCGGTTCCTATTTTTGCGACGAGGACACGGCGCCACCCCTCCCATGCGGGGCAGGCGACGAGCGTATGCTCTGCCGTGTCCAAGTCGCAACCACAATGGTGGCACTCTGCCGTCGGCTCGGCTGTGATCCGGTGCAGGAACTCACCGAAACAACCATGCCCAGTGAGCACCTGCGTGAGCCGGAAAGTGAGGCGTCCTCTGTCACGATTCACCCAATCCACAAGGACCGGGCGAATCGCCTCGACGGTCCTACGACCAGCCGAAGGATCAGCCAGCCGTCTGGACCATGACTCCAGCACGGACCGCCGAGATTGGGCCCTCCGCGCTCTGACCACACTGGGGCTGGGACGCGCCACGCCCCGGGCACGAAGTTCAGCCCGCCACTTATAGTCAGCGGCGAGCGCCTCCGCTTCCAGAACCCAAGGCGGCGTCCCAGCCAGTACACACGCCGCCTCAAAGGAGATGGTGCGATAACCACGGATGACCCTGACCGCGATGGTGCGTTGCGGCCGTTGCAGCAGCTTCGCCACCCCCACGGCCAGGGACTGGCCCCACACGGGCGCCCCGTATAGGGCCATTGATCGCACCACCCCCGTATAGAGACGGCGCGTCACCTGGTCAGGCCCCCCGACGTTGGGCAGAAGCCGGCTTAGCGCGCCGGCCACCCCCAACAAACGAGGGACCAGGTTCTGAAAATGAGCACGGAAGGTCCAACGACTGTCCAGAATGAGGCCGAGGTACTTCAACTGCACCCCGACCCCGATACGGACGCCTCCAACCACGATATGGGCATCGACAGGTGGCACTCTCCGGGGCCTGTGGAACCATATGGCCTCGGATTTACTGAGCGCCACGTCGAGGCCCAATCTCCTAATTTTGCCGACGACATGCGCCACCCCAGCCGTAGCAAGACGGGCAGACTCAGCAAAACTCCCCCCCCGGGCCACGACCAACGTGTCGTCCGCGTAACAGATTACGCTCAGGCCCGGGAGGAGGGCACCTCTCAGCACCCAGTCATACCCGATATTCCACAAAAGGGGGCCGAGCACCGACCCCTGTGGAACACCGCGCACGACCGGGAACCGGTGCAGGATCCCACCGTGTCCGGTACACGTGACCGATCTGTCCTCTAAGTAGGAACCCACCAGCCGGCGAAGGTAGGGGGGCACTCTATGTCGTTCCAGCGCCCCCCCTATCACGGACCAGGGCAGGGTGTTAAACGCATTGGCGATATCGAGCGACACCGCCAAAGCCACCCCACCCCTGGAGACGGCCTCTTCCGCGAGGGCCCGCACGCGAAGGATCGCGTCTACCGTTGAGCGGCCCTCTCGGAAGCCATACTGCTCCGCCGACAGATCGGGTCCCACCCCGCCCAGATGCTGGATGATGCGGGCTGCCAGAATGCGTTCCAGCAGCTTGCCCAACTCATCCAGCAACACGATGGGACGGTACCCGGCGGCAGTATCCGCCGGGCGCCCCTCCTTTCTCAACAGCACGAGTCTGCCCGTCCTCCACGATGAAGGAAACCGTCCCGACTCGAGGCAGGAGTTGTAAAGTCTCAAGAGTCGGTCCCCTAGGGCACCAAGAGCCAAGGCCCAAACCCGGCCATGGACGCCATCCGGGCCGGGTGCAGTGTCCTTCGCGCACATTTTGCTGACGGCCACACGGAGCTCCGTCCCCGTTATATCGGGCACCTCAGCAGGGACTTCGCCGTCGTAGTCCGGCGGCGCCTCCATAGCGGGAGCGACAAATCCCTCCCGCTCCTGCGGGAAAAGCACCGAGACGATGTCCCGCAGCTGCTGAGGCTGGAGACGCTCCGTGATCGGGGGGGCCCATGGGCGCATTTTATTGCGCACCATATGATAGGGCCGCCCCCAGGGATCCTCATCCAGCGTCTCCAAGAGACCCTCCATGTGTTGGTTCTTGTCTCTTCTGATGGCCAGCTGCAATGCCCTCTGCGCGACGCGGAATGCGCCGTGCAGCCGGGCCTCTGCTGCCGCGAACGCAATCGGATCGTTGCGCCGCGGCAGGCGGCGGCGGCGATGCCTGGCGCACTCGCGCCTCGCCCGAACGCACTCCACGCGGAGTTGCGCAATTTCGGGCGACCACCAGTACGCCTGGCGATTAGGAAGTCGAGGGCCGATCCGGGGCATCGACGCATCACAAATGCGACGCATCGTGTCCCGGAACCACCCTGCCTCACCCTCGACCTCGACCGGGTGTGTACGCATGGGCGCCCACGCCGCCACCATAGAGGCTCAGGAGCTCCTTATTCAGGCGCTTCAGTGCCCACTTGGGGAATGACCGGGACGCACTACGGGGGTGGTCCCCGTGGACGTCCGCGACTGCGGAGCGGGCGGAGAGATCAAACCGAATATATCGGTGATCTGACAGCGTCTCCGCCCCCTCCAAAACCTTCCAGTCGCAGATACGGCGTGCGATGGCTGGGCTCGCGAACGTAACGTCCACAATAGACTCACCCTGCCACCGCACGCAGGTCGCAACCGAACCTCTATTCAACAAACAGAGGCCGGCCGCGTTCGCCCACCTCTCCAGTAGCCTACCACGAGCGTCCGAGCGGGGGGAGCCCCATGCGACAGACTTCGCATTGAGATCCCCCGCGAGAATCACTGGACGGGGAGCGAGGCGGCGAGCAATCGCCCCGATCCCGCCCAGGAAATGCCCGAACTCGACAGTAGGCCTGTTCGGAGAGAAGTACGCCCCGATCACGACGGTCCCTTCCAACTGCACCGCGACGAACCCTTGGCCCCTGGTCACCATCGCCAGGGGGGGGATCGCCGCGTCTCTTCTTATGGCTATGGCCGCCAGGCCGCCATCGTCCCCGAACCAGCAATCATTTGCCGGGGGAACGAAATATGGCTCGGCGACCACAGCCACATCTATAGACCACTCCGCCATACTCTGAGACAGCATGTCCTGAGCTCTGGCGGAGTGGTTCAGGTTTCCTTGGAGGAAGCGATAGGTGCGGTCCATTACTGTTGGACCACATCCATCGCTCCCTCCCCTTCACCGCTGCCCCCACCCTCCGGCACCGGTGCCGCAGCGGGGATTACAGCGTTGGCCAGTGCTCCTCTGGCCAACTTTCTCCTCTGCCGGCGCTTTAACTTCCGGTGCCGGTTGCGTTCGGTGTTATCACCGGACGGGAGGCACGCCTTTCCTCCCGCCCGGTGGTTAGCCCCGCGCCCAGCCGCAGCGCACAGAGCGCAGTGCGGGGCGGCCGCGCAGGACGCCGCTTTATGGCCCGGCTGGCCGCAGCGGAAACACAGACCGCTGCGGTCAATCGAGCTAGTGCACCTGGCGAGACCATGTCCGGTGCTAAAGCACCGGAGGCATCGCCATGCGCGTGGTTCAAGCAGGCGCACGTGGGCCGCTATCCAGCCCACGCGCAGCCTGCCTGGATTCCCCGACGGTCCCCCGGGCGGAGGAGCAGCCTGGGAGGCAGCCGTCTCCAACGGGCAACGCACCCACACTGAGCTGGCCCCGTTATAACCACGGCGCAGCTCACCCACGGTTACATTCTCCGGTGCACAGTTGCCCTGGGTAGCGACGGCCGCTCTCACTTCATCCCTGGTGGTGCAGTCGTCCAGGCCGGTCACTCTTAATTCCGCCATTTTTACCGGCCTGTGCACCCGCACCTCCTCCTCAGGCAAGACCATACGGAGCTTCGCCGCCAGACGCTCCGCGATGCCGGGACTATCGGCACCGGGACACTCTAACAGCTTGGCCCCATTGGCCGTCTGCCTGCTGCGGAGGCCCTCCTCCGCCCCAATCTCGTCCAGGTTGACGGCTTCACGCGCCCGGGCCATCACATCATTATATGTGATGCCCTTGGCCTCAGCGGCAGGCAGTAAAGTTAGAACCACTGCCGCTGATCGCGGCACCCGTGACGACTTCTTCCCTTTTTTTGTTTTTTTGTTTTTCTTGGCGGCTACAGGTGCTCGACCCTGTTGGGGTGCAGCCTGAGCCGCCATGGCCACTGGCGCTCTACCCATTTGGGGAGCTGCCAGTGAGGCCTTTTTGGCACCCCGCCGGGCCACCACGTTCCACCCCTCGTCCATGTCTGACGGGGGCGGAAGCAGCGGACGGGACTGGGGTGCTTGTGATGGAGGCTTCGCGTTAGCGCCGCTCCCTCGCTTAGTTCGATCCCGTTCCGGGCCCGACCTGGTGGCCGGAGCCCGTACGGGAGCGGAACGGGTGGCCAAAGCACCCGTCACCGCCGGTTGCCTAACGTCGGCCGAAACAGTCACTCTCGCCTCGAGAGCCGCTAGCCTCCCGCCCAGCTTTTCTACTACAGCCTGGACGGTGCGGTTGATGACCTCGTCCAGGCTGAAGGTCTTCGGTTCTGGCGGAGCCAGCATCCGTGGCCCCGCGAGTGCTTGCTGCCGCGCGGCGGCGGTCGTCTCTCTAGAGCGCGGTGACGGGAGACGCGGACGCTCCTGTGCCGCACGCGGTGGTGGCAGCACAGGCCACTGATCACCAGTCAGCGCCGGGAGACGGGAGCTCCGAGGGGCTCCAGCGACCCAGGACGTCGTTGCTCCATCATCGGGCCGTTGCCGAGCTTGGAGCTGTGCTCGAAGTCTCGAATTCTCCGCCATCAGCTGTACCACCTGGTCATTGGCAGAAGCAACTGATGGCAGAACTTTCGAGACCTGCGAGACCACTTCTCGCAGTTTACGACCAGCGGCTTTGGTCTTAGTGCCATTGGCCGCGTATGATTTCACGGTCTTCATGGCCCTGTCTATGACCAAGGCAGGATCCTGAAGGCCGCTCTCTTCTTCCTCTGTCGTCTGCCCATCCAACGAGGCGACAGACATTGACAATGATGATGGTGCCGGTGACGGCGCGCCCCTTTTCCGGGCGGGCCTCCCTCTAGGGGGCGGCATCTCCTCCGCAGCAGAGGCTGCATCGGAGACTACCAACACCTTTTCCGGCGGGGCATCTGCGCCTGAGGATGACGCTGGCTCCCCTATCCCCTCACGAGAGGAAGCTCGCCAAGACTTCCTCTTCCGCCTAATCTTCTTGGCGGTTGTCCCTTTCGGACCAGCCGCCTCGCCTTCGCTGACGAGCGCAGAGCGCGTCGAGCCAGCGCTGTCACACCTCGGTTCGACGGGTTTTCCGCTGCCCGTCGCACAGCCCCCTTCATCGTGGCATGCTTTGCCCCCCCCAGATACGCGGGGCAGCATGCTCCCACCGAGGTGGAAGCACGGAGGGATTCTCCCCCTAGGGTGGTACCCTCCTGGGGTAATTTTATTTTTAAGTTTGCCATCATTTTTTGGTCCTTTGTTATTTAACCAGGGGTCGGTCCCCTGGGACGGCCCTTACGACTGGACTCCCTCCAGCCACTCATCTCATCACCGGGCACGTCACAAGCTTAAGATTAGGGCATTTTTTATAGAGGTACACATCCTCGCGGCCCCTGCTAGGCAGCGGCCCCCGTCCCCTACTCGGTAGGGATTACGGTATGCTTCTACGAAGCCACGCCGGTAAACCGGTACCCCCCTCTGGAGAGCCTTCCCCTGTAGCCGCCAAGAGGCAGCCGGGGACATGGCAACCAGCGACCGGAAGGGAGTGCCCTCCGGTTCACTTCTCATCCACGTGGGGTCTACCATTACTGACAGACCCACACGTCTGACCACGACGTGGCCACGCCGGCGTACCGGTACCCTCCTCTGGAGGGCCTTCCCCTTTAGCAGTCAAAGAGCTGCCGGGGACATGGCCTAGCCTCCAAAAGGTCTCCAGAAGGGAGCCTTCTCCCGCTTCACGCACCCTTTGTCCAGCAAAGGTGGGAAAAGGGAACACCGTGTGCAGTCTTCTTAGTTCGCGGCACCCCTCTGCAGACAATGCTGCTCCACAGTATCAGGGTGCACACTTAAGCCCCACCGCCGCGACAAGGCGAGACCACGTTGTGTGGGGCTCAAACACGCATATTGGACATCCCTTTTCTTGACATCGTATAAATTCGGTAATTCTCGGTACGGTTCGGAAAGTTCGTCTGCGGCTATATTCAGACTCGCCAAGCTACGTCGGTCGTATTGTAATGAGCGATTTAGTGGGAAACTTCATTCTGTTAATTTTGTGTCCGGTGCGCGCGCATCGTAAAATTTCACTCTCATCATTTTTTCATAACGCGCCTAAAGAAGTTGACTTAAAAAAAACATTACACCAAAAGTTTTAACACTGAAAGCTATTTAACACTGAAAGCTATTATAATACATTTCCGTAGATCGGTAAAGCGATCGAAATTATAATTACTTACCTGAATTGAATCTCAAGTTACACCAAAATTTACTTAATAGAGTTTATTAATTTGTTTCTTATTCAAGGCTCACGTTAAAAATAGGAACCAAAATATTCTGATTCTTATTATACGCTTATTATATGTAATGGTCTCGTGGTCATTGTATCATTTTTCACGTTGAACAGATGACGTCACGGTCAATGTCAATGGCACGCCGTGAACGCCAACTCCCAACTTGACATGCGGGCGAGGTTTTTTTGTATTGCTTAGAAGGCTGGACGAGCTCACAGCCCACCTGGTGTTAAGTGGTTACTGGAAAATGCGCCACCCACCTTTTTTTTTTTTTTTTGTGTCAGGAGGAAATCGCCGGACTCCCACCCTCCACTGGGGATGGAGGGTGGGGCATGTCGGAGTCGAACCGACTAAAACCTCCTGTCGCTCAACAACCAACGTCCAACCCTCGCATGAGACAGAACTCATGAAAAGGCAAGGGGAGGAGAGTGACGCGTTTAGTGCGGAGCACATCTCTCCCATCACCCTCCCCCTCGGGACGCCGGGCCAGCGATCGTCGGCGCCACGACCACAAGCCCTCTCGGTCGGCAGGCTGTCCGAAGCCCGCCTAGATGGCGCCGGTTTGAATTGGTTATCCTACGAAATACCCCGCTGGGTCAGAACCAGCGTGGGTCGAGGTCGTGGGTGGTTACTGGAGCCCATAGACATCTACGACGTAAATGCGCCACCCACCTTAAGATTTAAGTTCTAAGGTCTCAAGTATAGTTACAACGGCTGCCCCCCCCCTTACACCGAAACGCATTACTGCTTCACGGCAGAAATAGGCAGGGTGGTGGTACCACTGTTATACTGTCCCCATTAACTCTATAACCAATTAGATTTTCGACGATTTACCTACAAAGGTCTTAAACTTATCCATCAACAAGTTATTAGCAATCAAACACTTGGAGTTCCTCCGAAATTGCTTAAACTTCAAACGCTAGATACAATTTCAGCTCCTCTAAAACTAAACATCTCTCTTTATTAATTAAAATAATCCTTAGACTGATTACCTTCATTTATGAGGAGTACAAACCTCTTTATCAAGGCCCTCTACTTTACAGATAAATGTTTTCGTAAAAATAGAACTGCCATTTTGATTGCCTGTATTTATTCTGTTTCTTAAGCTTCTTAATGTAAAATAATGTTTGTTATTTTGATATTTTCTTTTAATTTTTCCCCAAGAATACAGAATTACCCAAAAATTTTACGTTATTGCGTGATTTGGAGACTTTTCACCATGCCAAGCTATATATGTTTACTGCTGAACATGGACCGCATCCAAAACTCTCATCTAAGGAGTCTTGATAAGGTCTTTTTTTACCTATCTATCTGCCTAAAGCCTCTAGGGACTATTCTGATTTCATCATGAATGGTGGTCGATCTTGCCGGTCTCAGCTTGAAATAATTTGCCAATGTTGGCCCTATCAGGAGCAGTGCTTCGCTGAATCTACCACGCGTTTTGAATCACAACCCACTGGGAAGATACGACGAGAAACTCAGTAGGCAGTGTCTATTGGTTAAGCTACAATGCCTAAAAGTACGAAGAGTAGATCAGGAAGATCCAAGAAAACATTTTTGTAGCCCCAGCGTTTGTTTGTTCTATCGTCATCAGAGTCACGTCTGCGAACATCAAACTTGCATAGGTATGTGGTCACCATACATATACATAAGCAAACTTCAATTCATTGAACACATTCTACCCAGTATGAAAATGGCTCGGTAGCGAATTGACTTTAGATTTGGACGGAATATTTTCCCTCTATTAAGGGTGTATGGTCTTGCATCTAGTGCCTAGCCACTCACAACTACCTCGAAAAAGGTCACCAGTGGAAAGACTATTCCATCCATCAGCCACCGTTCTTCGAGTCATCTGCCTGAATTGCTGCCTTGCAATTTTGCTTTGCGACTACGTTTGATAAAAAACAATGTCACTTCTCATTTTTATCTCTGACGTCAGAGTCATCCGTGACCATGAAAACTGTAAAGCATTGGAAACGTCAGAAATAATTTAATGACAATTAAAAAAAGCGAGATAAAACTGTAAAAGTAGTTTTGATTGTGATTATTTTAATTTGTAGTTCAGCTCATTTCTCTATCTCTATCTCTCTCCCTCTCTCTCTCTCTCTCTTGTTATTTAATGGAAAATATTCAAAATTCATCAATTCAAAGAATTCAAACACATTCGAAGAACTACAAGAACCTAACCATACTGTCTTGAAAGATATTGCTACATTCCTTTTCATTCAGTTAAAACTTCAAAACTTAACTTTAACTTCTAACAATTCACTTTAATTAATATTGAACTGGGAGCGTCGTAAGTGCTACTAATTTAATAATATCGAAGGTATATTACTGTCGTGCTCCCGTTGAGAAGTAATGTAATGTTAATATTAGCCGACTATGATAGCAATTTCCGATATGAGCTTCTTAGCGGACCTTAACACAAAAAAAAAGTTACGAACATGCAACGGAATTTTAGACAAAGTGCACAAAAGTAAAATAATATAGGTCTCTAAATTGATGGTAGCGCATTTTTTTTTTATTGCTTACATGGGTGGACGAGCTCACAGCCCACCTGGTGTTAAGTGGTTACTGGAGCCCATAGACATCTACGACGTAAATGCGCCAACCCACCTTGAGATATAAGTTCTAAGGTCTCAAGTATAGTTACAGTACAAGTATAGTTATATGTATGTACTTATATATTGAATTGGAAGGGTAGACATCAATATCCAGTTCTAAGCAATAAATTTCGCATCTCTCTATAGCGTATATTCCGTCCTAATCGTTTTTCTAACCTGGAATCACGGCGCATATCCACATTTATAAAAATAATTTGTTGATGAGTACATCGTAAGCGGCAGAATTTTCCTTTTTGCTATATCTTCAGCTTCATGGCACGTCTTTCTTCAAATTTGGTTTCAGGATAGTTTCAAAATTGGCCGCGACTTGTTTGAGCTTCTAATGTGCTTGATTCCCAAGAGCTACATCGACTATTCACCAAGCAGACAATATAGATGACGTCGTGATAATGACTAGTTTCAATAAAAAACTGTGGCATTTGTCGTACAAAAGATAAAAAAAATGATAGTTCCTAAAATATAAATTTTATAGTGTAAGCATCGTTATCACGTTAATTGCTCGGGGCTTATAAATGTCAAAGATGATTTGGGTCTATAATCTGCTTTTCCCTTATATTAATTGTGTTACCAGATTACCTCTGAGGTCTGGGAATAATTTATTGGGTTGTTTCCGACTTGAGAATATCGGTTGAGGTAATATGTGTTATTATAATGTTTAGTACAGGATATAACGTAGTTACAATCTATACTAATATTATAAAGAAAAACGATTTGTTTGTTTGTATTGAATGGGCTCCGAAACTACTGAACCGATTTGAAAAATTATTTCACTGTTTTGAAGCTACACTATTCCCGAGTAACATAAGTTGTAACCTTTTTTTAAAAAAAATAGGGATCCTTACTAAAATTACAATAATGTTATCCAATGTGTAAAAAAATTACCTAAAATATTCTTTACATCGCGTGCCCTGCGAAAACTATTGATGATAGAATAAAATAATGTACCACGACTTTGTAGAACACATTATTATTTACAAAAAGTATCGCGACAGCATATGTTTTATTATAGTTATGCCGCAATAAGTGTTCTTTTATTTAAAAAAATAAAAAACGTCAAAAATATCGTTGAAATTTTTGTTAAAGACCCGATCGGAGCCGGAGCGGGCCGCTAGTTGTCAATAATCGAGTTTTTTTTTTATTGCTTAGATGGATGGACGAGCTCACAGCCCACCTGGTGTTAAGTGGTTACTGGAGCCCATAGACATCTACGACGTAAATGCGCCACCCACCTCGAAATATAAGTTCTAAGGTATAGTTACAACGGCTACCCCACCCTTCGAACCGAAACGCGTTACTGCTTCACGGCGGCAATAGGCGGGGTGGTGGTACCTACCCGTGCGGACTCCCAAGAGGTCCTACCACCAGTGAAATGAGTAATACTAAGTATGCATTTAAGCCTGATGATCGATATAATATGTTTCGTTTTTAAGAGTAATGTACTCAAATCCTTTATAATCAAAAGCAATATTAAACTAATAGCAACTTGGTGGTAAGCGAAACGTTTGCTCTAAGTTTTTAATACATGCCACTTTTTGAATATAACATTTTAGACATGACAACATTTCGTTTTCATTGAATTTCAAATTACCACAGTTTCAAAGAATATTTCAATGAAATAAGTAGAAATATAAGCACGGGTAAGTAATAAGCAGTGCCTTTATACATAATTTTCCTATTACTCGGTACTATGTCTTCTTATTTGTGTGTACATAAATATAATAATATAAATAAAAATAAATACTTTGGGTACTACGGCCGTCTGGTGTAGTGGTAAGTGACATGGTCACTACACAAGGGGGTCGCGGGTTCGAATCCCGCCAAGGAAAGATATTTGTAAGATAAATATAAAATGTCTTTTCCAGGGTTATGGATGTATATTAAATATATGTGTATAATAAAAAAAATCTTATATTTATATCCGTTATCTGGTACCTGTAACACAAGTTCATTACGAACTTATCACGGGCCCAGTTAACGTGGCGTGATTGTTAGTAAATATTTTTTTTTTTTTTTTTTTACTACATACTTTAGGTTTTTGCAAGTCTCGGTCCTATTTATACTAAGAGGGATCAACAAATTGAAACACCTTAAAATACAAATACAACAGTCCACTTTTCACGCGCCAAACAAGAACCCGATTGAAAAGTGGTATATGTAAAAACTAGGACCTTTTCCCTCAAATTTTTTTTTTTTTTTTTTTTTTTTATTGCCTTTGTAGGCAGACGGGCATACGGCCCACCTGATGGTGAGTGGTTACCGTCGCCCATGGACTTCAGCAATGCCAGGGGCAGAGCCAAGCCGCTGCCTACCGCTTAATTGAAAAAAACAAACCATTGGGAGTTGAGCGACTTGTTAGTCGGCATAGGTAAGTACCACATCTCTGTCCGTTTCTACTGGGAAGCAGTAATGATTTTTGTTTTTGAGAGGAGCTGTTAATAATACAACCGAGACTTAGATCTCATGTCTCAAAATGAGTGACGACAATCCTATTGTAATAAACGCTTAAAAAATAATAATAAAAAATACCATTAAATGAACGCACAGCAGAACAGTCGTCGTCGTGTCCTAAAGGATAAGACGTCCGGTGCATTCGTATGTAGCGATGCACCGGTGTTCGAATCCCGCAGGCGGGTACCAATTTTTCTAATAAAATACGTACTCAACAAATGTTCCCGATTGACTCCCACGATGAAGGAATAGCATCGTGTAATAAAAACCAAACCCGCAAAACTATAATTTGCGTAATCACTGGTGGTAGGACCTCTTGGGTGTCCGCACGGGTAGGTACCACCACCCCGCCTATTTCCGCCGTGAAGCAGTAATGCGTTTCGGTTCGAAGGGTGGGGTAGCCGTTGTAACTATACTGAGATCTAAGAACTTATATTTCGAGGTGGGTGGCGCATTTACGTCGTAGATGTCTATGGGCTCCAGTAACCACTTGACACCAGGTGGGCTATGAGCTCGTCCACCCATCTAAGAAAAAAAAAATAAAAAAAAAATCACTTAGTATATTTCCAAGTAGAAATTGAAAGGAACAGACAGCGTTAATGTCGGGTAAGAAATTTGGATGAACACAGCACAATACCATTTAAACTAAGCAAAGAAAGCCTTCGCAGTTCTCTCTTATGAAGACGCGTCACAAATTAATTTGCTATCCTCAACTCTGCGAGCGCAGTTCGATTGTTTAAGACGGCGAGTCCACTAGCTCATCACCTGCTGCGATTTATAACTTTATCTAAATAACAACAAAAGTATGTTATATTAAAAAATCGGTTGTCTGTAAAGTCGGTTTACTGACGTTGAACGTGACAACGTCATAAGAAAATACTGATGGAATGGTTTCATTTTTTAAAAGAAAATTTTAATTTTATTTGTTTGATAGATATTTTGTATGGACAGTTGACACCACATTCACTTTTCAGTGAACTTCATACTTGACGAAAACATGTAAATATATTATTGTATAGCAGCTGTCCACGCGGATGCATCGCTCACTCAAGTAGGAGACAGACAGATGTCGAACGCTGCCGAACGCGGTGTCCGATTGTGCCTCTTTGTCGCTCGTTGCGCGCTCTCGCTTGCACTTCAAGCCTTAAATGGAACGCCTCAATGAGTCATGTTTTTTCGTGCGAGCAGCCGTTGTCACGTCAAAAAACTAAAAACGTTTATTGTTTTAGTCTGTCAATATTTCTGTTGAAATTTAATACAGTAGTTGTTTCAGCATTTTCTGCATCTTAATATCGAAATGTGATAATTAATGCAGGTGCAGTTTCAAATAATGCTTATTTCATAGATTAAGTCACTTCGCAAAACTTAGTACGGCTTCATTATAATTTATGTTATATCTCACACTTTATTTCCGGGTTTTTGTGATAAGTGAGAATACGAAAACTACTACTAAAAACTAACTGACTTATACCAGACTACTAATATTTATGATGTAAGCTGGGTTACTTTATCATTGAGAAAAATCAGCTTCAAAGTTAAACGCGTCTTTCCCAGATTTTTGGGTCAGTGCCCAGTCATGAGGACAAGGAAGACTTAAGTTTCATGCAAAGGTGATGCGCGCAGAGCAACATTGACGTAGCAAATGATTTTGCAATCGATTAGGGTCATTAAAGCCCCAGGAGCCCACTGAGTTTCTTCCCAGACTTTCTCAGTGAGTTGCGACTCCGATCCGGTGGTAGATTCTGCAAAGCACTACTCTTCCCAGGGCTAGTGTTAGCAGATTTCCTCAAGTTGAGCCCGTGAGCTCACCCACTTGTCCGCGAGAAGCTGGAACAGCCCATTAGGCTACCAGTAAATAGGTAGGGGGTAAAATCCCCAAGCGCGCTCACACGTGTATATGGTAAAAAAAAAAAAAACTATGAAAAGACTTATACAGAAAAGGTCCCTTCCATCGATTCTCGTTTGTTTTGAAGAGTGTTTCTTTACGATAATGCTATGGCTACACATTTCAATGCATTTATTGCAATTCTCAATCTAAATCCTAACAATATTACTTTTAGAGCATGTGGGAGGCTTAAACAACGAAAGGAAAAGATCTTCCACCGAGTGGGTGATGTTGCTCGGTAGACCGACGGTCCGGATGTTGTCGTTCGGGCTTGTATATATGCAAGTTTATCCTAAAAATGTCATAAGCAAGATTCAGGCATCTGTCAAAATTAAATATCTTGTATTGTATGATGGCTACCCGCCACAAACATTTCGAAAGTTTTAGTTGAGAAAAACACGCGAATATTTATGTAATGTATGTAATGGTTTTCATTCGGTTCACAAGATATAATCCGCTTGTGGAGCGCGCGTCTTAGTCTGAATTCGGGGGTAATTTTATTTAGAGCCGTCTGGGCAAACAGGCGTGATTTGAGTGTTCCTTGTGATTCAAAAAACCCGGCACCCGTTGTAATTGTACGGGAATTTCCTTTGATGGCGTAAAGAGGAGATTACCAAAAAAAACTTTTTTTTTCTTTCGTGTAGACAGTCTGCCTGTTTTGCCTTGATCGAAATCAGGAAATAGGACGAAAACTTTTTATAACGTCCCTTTGTTCTATATTTTTATTTTAGCAGAGGTTTTTCTGTAAGGTAATAGTGAGTACGAAATATAATTTTTACGGTTAATTTTCGGTTGACTGAATATAGGTCTTCAAAATAAATAAAGCATTATTGTTTATAGCAATCTCTTTTTAGCTTTTTCCAATTAGCTTAGGGTGAGATCTATTGGAGGTGCTTTAGTTTTGATTTTTCGAAGCACATCATTTACCCATTGGATTCTTCCTATTTGCATACTTTAAAAACTCTCACTTAACAATTGTTCATTAAAGTATATAGAACAGAATTTTTTTTTTTTACGTTTATTATTTTTAATAACTGAAGTACTTACTACAGCTCCTATATAAACGTCGTTACGCAACTAAATACACTAAAAAATTTAAGTGCATTGTAATAACAGCTCTCTTGCTTTTCAAAAGTGAAAAAATCGGGTGTTCGAAGCAAAAATACACACTATTGTGGCCTCACAAAACATCAGCTCTCTAGGTGAGAATTAATGAGAAAAGAATTAATAGAAGCTATCCTCTAAAAAAGAAAGCCTTAGATTGGTTCGTTGCTGGAAGCATTAGCCGAAGCTCTAAGAAGTCTAATTATATCTTCATATGAATAGCAGAATGGACTATTATCTAAATATATTAATAATAACATCATTCATCCCTCAAAATTTATTATCATCATCCAGCAGGAACCTCACCCCGGCAGAGAAGGCAGGGAGTACAAGGCCGAGCAGAGGGGATCTCTTGGAGGCCCGAACCGTGCCCTCGGGAGGGGACAAGAGGCCCCAGAAGCATGTCTCAAGATATCCTGTCTATGGGCTCCAGTAACCACTTAACGCTAATTTGAATGTGAGCTCGTTTACCGACCTATCCCTTAAAAAAACCGAAAGCAGCTAATCTCATGCGGCTTCACAACACGCCCTTCCACCGTTAAACCATAAACCTGTCTGCACAAAAAAGATTAAGAGGTTGCATGTTGTCGAAAAAAACATCGAAGTCCCTTTAAAAGGAACGGCTTAATATCTTTATGGAAGGCCCGGCCGGGCTCGTGGGAGCGCAATAAATAAGATTTAAACTGTTGCAACGCGTTAAAAACGGACATTACTGCGAGCAGTCGTTCCGAATAAGGCCGTGCTTGTAATTATAGCACGTAATGCTGAATCGAGACAAGGAATTGTTTTAATCTCATTTCCTTTGCGTCGTTAATGTATATGACTTGTATAATCATTATGAAAATTAATTATGTTACAAAAATGATTTTGTCGAAGCGTTCAATGTTCGTCGTGAACCCGTCGCTTACAACGAAGGGATCGGCGAGTAATTTAACCCATAGACACAGTCCGCCGAGTTTCTCGCCGGATCTTCTCAGTGGGTCGCGTTTCCGATCCGGTGGTAGATTCTGCGAAGCACTGCTCTTGCTAGGGCCAGTGTTAGCAACACCTCCGGTTTGAGCCCCGGGAGCTCACCTACACGCTAGGGTAAAGCTGATATAGCCTCTCAAGGCTATCAGCATAGGTAGGGGAAAACAAGCCGTTTATAACAATGTATGTAATTCGTATTAATGGTTTAGTTACACGCGGCAGATTTAAAAGTATTCTAGAATCTAAATTTTAGCAGTGCTGTTTACTGTGAATAAAAAAATTAATTTTATTCTACAAATTCCGACATAATATATGAAATGCTGTATTGTTTTGAGTTTTGAGTCCGCGGGTACAACCATCCTACCTATTCTGAGTTTGTTCACTCAACTTGTGCAATAAATAATATGTAGTTTAAAAACTAAAATAAACTTGTTGGTTTGTTAATTATTTTGATATGAGCGGCCTTAGATGCGTATGTAAATTTTCAATTTGATCGGAGGTCTTGAAGTCAGTAAAAATGACGTTCACAGATTCCATTATTTATAAACAAACATACCAAGCTAATGTGCTAAAAGCTAATGTGCTAAAAGAAACATGAGGCGTTCATTTTCATGTGGAAAAAGCCTAATGATTTAATTTCAATCAGTTTGAGTTGTTTGCTCCAAAATCGCTCTTTTGTTCGCATGACAAATGTTTTCTAGTTGCTCGAAATTTAGTGGTCCATTCCCGTAGTTTGAGTAGCGTGTCAGAGAGGCAAGTTTGTCACGTTTGTGGGGGCAAAAGGGTTTAGAAAAGGATGGAATTATGATAATGCCGTGAACGGTAGTGTTCGAAAATTTGTAATCGAAAATCAATTTTGTTCATGTTATGTATGTAAAGTATCAAAATTTATATTATTGCCGATCGTGTTAATAATCTTTGCGACAAGATTTTAAGGAATTTGGATTTAAGATATAGGTATTTAAGATTTTAAGGCATTCTTATTGGAAAATAAATAGTAGACTTAATCTATGTGTGTGATATATTAACTATTTGATACCGTCATTATCTATCCCGTCTTATCGTTGCCGCTGCTGACTACTCCTGAATCCTAATCACGCAGGAGCCAGTCACTGTCGATGCACTAGCCACGTCCTTACGGATCCATTAGATTCAATAACCCTTGCATTAGAGGCCTTTAGCTCTAAAGCTAAGAGCAGGCTTAAGGACCCTAGTAACCGTACTTGTCGAATTCGGCAAAGAGTTCGACGTGCAACCTAACCCTCATCAGCCCTCTGAGACTCTCGCCGGATCTTCTCAGCGGGTCGCGATTCCGATCTGGTAGTAGATTCATTCGCGAAGCAGCTGCTCTTGAGTTGTTAGGTCTCCTGAGAAGATGCTCGGGTGGCTGCGAATCTTGGATGAGCCTTCGCTTGCCCAACTGTCCTGGTGAAAATGGAAAGGCATCCGAGCCACCAGTAATCCATCAATTATAAAAAAATATATTTTTCATCCATGGGTAACTGACTCCAAATAGCTTAGTAATTAGCCATTACAGCCCTTTACCTCCTATAAATTACTGCTCTGTAATAAGCTTAGTATTAAATTTATCAGAACAATATATTCTACAGAAGTTCTCGAACATCCAAAACCAGTGCCTCACCAAAATTAAACTAAAACTACTAGTTAATCCAAACTGTTGAGACTAGATAAACTCAAAATCCATGGAACTATTATGAACTGAATACCAACATTCGGCCGTGCAGCTCGAAGATATTGAAACTTTACACAAACTACAAATATTTCCAACTCGTGAAACTTACATTGGCTCACTCGATTCTTTATCTTAGAAACTTTGGGGTTTTTCAACTTCATTGCGCCCTCGACCCTTTATCGAGTCGCGGGGTGTTCCAGAAAATTTACATAATGTTTATTATAGTTGAAAAATTTCCTGTTAATAGCCCTCTCGTGTTTTGCAGCTTAACAATTTAGGGGATTGTGTGAAAATTACACATGTTTGGAAAATTACTTTCAGAACATACCTTGACTTCTAAACAAAACAAGCACTGGTAATTCTGTATCCCTTAAATTGTGTTCACGCTAGTTGATTTCTTAAGATCCTTTGCTAAACCGAATCGATTTAAATTCTCCGACTGAATTCAAATAAAAAATCGATTATTAAAGCTATTTATTCATTCATGTAATAATTTCCAAAAAAAAATTCAGTCAACTAAGTTTTTTTTGGAAATGATTTGAGACGTCTGAAAATGTAGTCTCATTGACGTCTTTTGTAGGGGATTTTTGATGTTTATACTTCTCGGCGCCGTCGTATCACAAATTATGTGAACTAGAGGTCCCGTAGTAGTCGAAATTCGACTAAAATTAATTGGAATTGTAAGTTTGTACAGTATTATGATTTTATTTTATACTTCTATAATCACAAATTTCGCCAAGACTACACTATAAAAATATTAACAAAGACAAATAATATTTAATCTATTCTCAATTTGACAACAGACGTCAAGAACCAAAGCTTGTCAATAATATTTTATAGTATGCATGGGTGTGTGCGTCAAATACATGGTACGTAGTGTGTGTAATGTTTTCTTTGTCGATTTAATGTATCTTTTATGCATTATTTTAAAAAAATATTAGCATTATGCACTTCTTCTCTATATTCTCTATAAGTGTGGAAAATTTCATACTCCTCCGTCCGCGCAATTTTCTTAAAAAGGGATACAAAGTTTTTGCTTCACGTATTAATATATAGATTCATCATATTATTTTACAATACTGTGTTTAATGGTCACGATAGATTTACTAATTTAACTATTGTGAATGAAAATAAATGTTTTGCATATAGAATGATTTTTTTATAATTTATCTATAGTAGCAAAAAATATTTTGATAATTTAAAAAATACCCCGTAGGTATTGAGTATATGATCACTGTCTTGCTTATTTCAGCACAAAAATAAATGATAAGTTTAACGTTTTGGTTACCAATTTTAGTTTAAGGTTTTGTTATGTTTAACGATTGGCAGTGGCTTGGCTCTGCTTCTCGCATTGCAGACGTCCATAGTTGACGATAGCCACTGACCATCAGGTTGACCGTATCTACCTACAAGGGCAGTAAAAAAGTGTGTATTCCTCAGCTCTGTTCCCTTCGTTCTTCCCCTAGGTTTGGGATAGCCTTTAAGTAATAGAAACGTGAGTTCGACCTTGTCGTGGATGGCAACAGTTACGTTGTGATGCCTATGGGCTCTTGTAGCGGCACTAGGTAGATCGTCACTTCATCCAATGAAATAAAACAGCCTTAAGTAATCTATATATAAGTATATAAAAATGAATTGCTGTTCGTTAGTCTCACTAAAACTCGAGAACGGCTGGACCGATTTAGCTAATTTTGATCTTGAATTATTTGTGGAAGTTCAGAGAATGTTTAATAGGTGAAAAAATATGAAAATGATCGGAATTAAGTAAAACAACAACAATTTTGTTTTTCCTTTGATGTGTCCCCCGTCGGACGGATTCCTTTTGTTTGTTTTAAGTTTATTTTATACAAAAGTTTAGGTCTTTTATTTATCGATTGAGGCACTACGAAGTCTGCCGGGTCAGCTAGTACTAATATATAAATCTACAGTGGTTTTTACGAATGTTCCGTTATAACTACTGAACCATGCATCCGATTGACTTGAAACTTGGTATCCATGTAGAAAATACATGTACTTCATAAAAAAAATGTATTGCTTAGACGGGTGGACGAGCTCACAGCCCACCTAGTGTTAAGTGGTTACTGGAGCCCATAAACATCTAAAACTTAAATGCGCCACCCACTTTGAGATGTAACTTCTAAGATCTCAGTATAGTTAAAACGGCCGCTACCCTACCCTTCAATACCCTTAATACCTACCTACCTACCTACCCTACTCTGCCCTACCCTTAATAATAATATTAGTCTATATTTACATGAGTGTTGGACTCCCTACACCAGCTGCGGGGGCGTTAATGATCTTTCTGGGGGTGTCTTTGTGGGGGGGGAATCTTTGTGGGGGTGAGAAATAATAATGTTAATTTTAAATGCTCAGCGAAGCGGACGGGTACAGTTAGTTCATTCATAATACGAAAATTGATATCATCAAATGCTTGCGCGTTTATGTTTAGTTTAGTGCCCTAAAATTATCGACGTCTAAATATCACGAAATTCTCGGAAAGGCTCACCACATAATTCAAATTTTCTCGCCGCCAGCATGAATAAGTGTGTAAAAAGTGAGACATTACAAAAAATCGCAACCCGAACCACCGCACCCGGCTCCGTTCCCGAGGGGTCAAACATATTTGCAGGGCATTATGCGGGCCCGGCCGGGCACAATGCCTCTAATATGATACACTGTTATATATTCGCCCCGTGGGCACATTTTGGGTACGAATTCGAGGAAATCGAAAGAGTGAAGGAAACGAACCGTGAACGTTCGACGCGAGCGAGGGATATTGTTCGAGGGTTTTCCTTTAGTTTTTGACGAGTGCTTTTGTTGATTGATTGTTTTATTTTCGATGTAAATTGTTCCGGAATTACCGCAACAAATACAAGATTTTAATGTTATTTTATGAAATAAATTTTAAACACTTCACTTATTATCATTTTTTGCAGTGAAACTTCTTTAGAATCGTTGTGATTTCAAACTCGATGAAACAAAATTAAACGAAACGAAAAAATAAGTGTGCCGCGATTGGCTTGCCGAAGCGGCTCCGAGCGGCGCCGACAATTCACGAAGCGCTCCACACGGTCTCGCGTCCCCGACTAGTTAAATGTGTTTTTGACGTCCGTGCACGCTGCCGTGGCTCTCGGAGCGCCCTGAGATACTTTTATTTCTATTTAGTTTGTTATCAACAGATGTCGCTGCACGTGAATTCAACAATTCCTGAATCGCGGTGACGAAATGTTACCCTCTTGATTAGACGTTCTCGTATTTCACTTGCTAAATCATATTTACCTGGCGTAGGTATACCGTGATCATGCAGGCTGTTTCCCCAGGGTGAGGCTGCTCCATTGCACTGCGGAGTGGTTAACCCTTGCGATTATTCTTATGTTTTATAAGTTTCACTTCTACCGTGTGTGACTTGCACACACCCACATTTTTATTTATTATTTTCATTTACTTCAGAATTTGCATCCACATTACATTCATCAACAATAACATTTTATATAGTATACCACCAGTTAGAATTAAATAAAAACAATAACCACAATTTCGGAATAATATAAATTTTATAAATAATAATAATAAAACAAAAAACAAAAAACAAAAAAAGTATGTGGATTCAGAGTGCTCAACATGCACACATCATGTTCTACATTAATTATAAGCTGGCCTAAGTATCTATGCATGGCCTAAATGATAAGACATCATACGACAAATATCTACCATGGTGGAATTTGAATCTACAGATACGTATTTTGTTTTAAATAAATGGAAACAGTATCTGTCATATTTTGATATCCGATGAAGAACGCATGCATACACGCATAAAGTGCTTAGTCTTAATAAGGTCTTCATAAGTAACTTAATAATAAGTAAGTAAGGTCAGTGGAGTTTAGTCTTAGAAACATTAATTAAAATAGTCGTTTTTGTTAAATTAAAATTACTTATTAACGTTATTGGGTTTTTTTTTTTTTGGTCATAAGGAAATCGCCGGACTTCCGCCCTTTTCTGGGGATACTGGGCGGGGTATGTCAGAGTCGAACTGACTAAAACCTCCTGTCGCTCAACAACCAACGTCCAAACCTCGCATGAGACAGAACTCATGACAAGGCAAAGGGGGGAAAGTGAAACGTTTAGTGCGGAGCACATCTCTCCCATCACTCTCCCCCTCGGGACGCCGGACTGGCGGTCGTCGGCGCCACGACCACCAGCCCTCTCGGTCGGCAGACTGTCCGAAGCCCGCCTAGATGGCGCTGGTTAGAGTGGGTAAAACGCGTGCAGAGCAGCTGGCACGTCGTCTTCTTAGGCCCCCCTCGCCGGTCCTCCCCAGACCGACATGTGAGGGGGACCTGAAACACTTAGAGAGCCAGGGCTTGGGCGAGATCCGCCTCCCTGGCCCCCGCTCGACGGCGGCGGGATTGTGCGTCTCTCACGCGCCCCGCCGCCTCCTTCTGCGAGATGGTGCACTCGCAGAAGTTGAGCATCGCCTTCCACGACTCGTCGTCGCCGAGCATCGATGCCACAACACTCGGCAACGACAAGTCGGTTCCTATTTTTGCGACGAGGACACGGCGCCACCCCTCCCATGCGGGGAAGGCGACGAGCGTATGCTCTGCCGTGTCCAGGTCGCAACCACAATGGTGGCACTCTGCCGTCGGCTCGGCTGTGATCCGGTGCAGGAACTCACCGAAACAACCATGCCCAGTGAGCACTTGCGTGAGCCGGAAAGTGAGGCGTCCTCTGTCACGATTCACCCAATCCACAAGGACCGGGCGAATCGCCTCGACGGTCCTACGACCAGCCGAAGGATCAGCCAGCCGTCTGGACCATGACTCCAGCAACGTTATTGGGCTAGATTGTAATTCTAGTATTATGCCGACAATACGTTTTGGTACAATACATTTAAAAAATGATAAAAAAAACATGTTTTGAGTTATTACTCATTACTGATATAATTCCAAATTATTCTATACTTCATTTTACATTACACAAAAATCAGTGATACCAGACTATTTTTAATATATCACTGCATTTTTTGAAATTTATTTTCAGTTCACGGTACAATTATCCAAAACTATAAAATCTAATTTGTCGACTGCCTTAAAAATTTAAAGTCTAACTATTTTTATATCGTGTATTGATTATAGTTATATCTGTAGGCTGATGATGATGATCATTAACCTATTAAAGATTATCGACATGATAGCATTAAAGGCTGAAGCTTAAAAATATACTATGTCCAGAATGTATCCGGAAGATGAGTTGATCACAATTTTTATCGTGACTGGGCAGAACTGTAACGACAGTAATCTTTCTGAGGTCATTTTTCTTGTTCGTGACTCGCGATTTCCTCTCAATTGTTATTATTATTTTGCTGTTTATTTATAGCTATAAAAATTGCCTATTTTTTACTAGATTCAATATTTATAATATTAAGCTTCAGAATATTTATCGAACATCTAATAGTTTATTTGAATGTTTTGAATGTGTAAGTTCTAATGGAAGATAAAAGATGCTGGCCACGTTATGATTCTTTTTGACAATCTGACATGAATAAATAATGTGGGACATGAGTAATGGATCTATTATATATTTTACATCGTGTATTTATCTATATGGGCTAGTGTATTTTTTTATTGGTCTCTTGACACACATATAGATATAATTTATTGAAAACATGTATAATTTATTATTTGCTCTGACTGAGTGACTAACTGACTGGTTCATTAACGCAGAATCTGTACCGCTGAATCTACAAACTTGAAATGTCATTGATGCCTTTTCTATTGTAGGCACTTGTTTTAAAAACCGTGTGTGCCGTAAAAGATAAGGAATAAACCGTTGTATAGAAGAACGTCAATTTCAAAGTCAGGATCATAAAATATCAGATTTTTGCTTCTTGTTAGAATTAAATAGATAAACACATTCATTAGATTAGATTTTTTTTCAGTTACTAACATTTTTTATAAGTAATAGATTATATTATAAGTAATAGTAATAAGTTATAAGTAATAGATTATAAGTAATTCTTAGCATCATAAATTTTGTGTAATAAAATTTTCGTTGAAATGCTAAAGATCAGTAAGAGTTAATGGCGTATTAATTAACGTGCTAATTGTATTGGAAGAGTTCACACGCTGTGAGCCAGATGGTTTCTAAAGGAATGCGAGCTCAAAAATTAGGCGTGAAGAAATAATTGTCGGGTACAATAGGCTTGATGGGACTCACCAGATTGTGTTTTCTGTTTATAGTCCATAAGCTTGAATCAAATTGGGAGATGGTTACGGCTAAGACACACAAAGACCCAGACGAAGAAAGCACTGACCGTGGAACAAAAACGATTAGAGAAAAAACTAGTTTGCCAGAGACTCATGATTGGACTTTTTGTCAACTCACTGTCGATGGTAGAATTCAACAAAACCAGATCTATAATTTATTATATTTTGTCTCATTAGGCAAGCAAATGAAATGTAATCTACACGATCGACATTAAAAATACCTTAGCTAAGCGTCACAGATTAATCCAGTTTGTACGAAGAAGAAGAATGGAGAAGGAGATCCTTACGCAGAAGTGGCATTGGATTGGTCACATTTTGAGAAAGCACTGACCTGGAAATTGTCTGGCAAAAGGAAGAGAGGTTGCCCTAGAACAACTTAGCGTCGCTCGGTGGAGCCAGGGGTCTTGGGCATGACGTGGGACGAGCTAGAACAGACTGCCTAGGACCGATGTAAATGGAAAGAAATGATTCGAGCACTACATCCCAGCAGAGGGTAATAGGAAAGAATGATGATGTACGAACTGCAACCAGCTCAATCTAAATCATGTTCCTTACTATATGGCTCTTATTATATGGCTATATGGCTATGGTTCACTTAAAGAGATACAGAGGCTACTGAGAATATTCCATCGTTTCTGAGCACAGAAACTGAAAGTCATGACGTTAATTTATCGCCTCCGAGATATCCGTGCTGTATAGTAACGAGCAAAGTTTTAATTCAATAAGCGCGTTCGAACGACGCGTGTAAGTCTAAAGACAAACTTGGCAGCGGATGATGTGTGCGAGAGCCGTGTAATAATTGAGCACGGCGACGGAACGGGTCGCCGCTGTAGATAGGTAAGGTAGCGCGAGGTGACGAGCGGAGCGAGAGCGATTTGGAGAGCCGCTAAAAATACGATTCTACACAAGCAATATAAGATCTTAATTATTAACTTAAAACCGGTTTTATGGTTCCAGCAATGCAAAAAGTCTAGCTTCTGGAGAAAAAAATGGAAAAGCAATAAAAATCGCTTTAACACCACTAATTTACATTATTTATTTTATATGTATGTCGTGGATAACGACTTTTAGTAATACTAAGACGGTGGTTTTGATTATTATTTTAAATGATGAAATGTTGTTTTGATAAATATCACAAAATGAAGGGTAGACTCCGTAACGCCACAGTATAAAATGGCGGTACGTGGACAGAGTCGTGGCATTTCCGTGTCAGACAGTCATTCAGTCCGTATCAGACGGTCGGTCCGTCTCAGTCAGTGAGTCTCTGGCAGTCAGTCAGTCAGTCGGTCTGTCGGTATGTGCAACGAAACTGTCGGTTTATCCTGTCATTGTGAAAGATGTGTGTATTGAGTTTCAATAATTATTATTCAGAAGGTTTTATTGACTTTTTATAAACTGAGTTCAACCAAATACGAGTGATGACGAAACTACCGCTCAGCCATCCCTGGCCCCGCCGCCGACATGTATATTGTATCTGTTTACAGAATAGAATGACAAAATATAGCCTTGAATAGTTTATTGTTTAATAGTTCTTATAGTTCTCGCTTCCTTCAAATAGGCAATAGACCTAACTGCACATCTATTACTAATTGGTCACTGAAGCTATCAGTACAGATATCGCAACGTGAATGCTAGCACGCATCTCTGAACATGAAGCTGCTTTGCTCACTCACCAAACTGGAATTCATTAGCACCTTGCAGCTCAATTACCCTATGAATTAAGCAAACACAGCAGAAATTAAGCCCTGGAATGTTCACATCATTCGCAGCAGCCCACCAAGCTTATCAAAATTAGACCAAGGCTGTTTTTCGTCTTTATAAAACTAAAAAAAAACATGACAGAGACCGATATTATTTAATGCTTTAATTAGAACAATGTTTGTATATATTGTCACATAAAGAAAAAGTCTTTATGCCTCTTCCATGCGGCTTTGTTTCTTTCTATTAATGAATGTGCATGCGATTATCGAGATTCCAGCATAGGAACAAAGTTTGCGGCCGAATGTAAAAGCTCATGTTATTTTGCGTAGGCTATTGAGCAGTCTACATAGCTAGTGTTAACCTGGCTTACACCCATATGTGTCTATAGAAACTACAGAGTATTTTTGGGTACTTTAATTATCCAATAACTTTAATAGGAAATTCAAAAGATGTCGTCACTAATAATTAAGAAGTATAGGCCTGAAAAATGAGCATAACTAAAAATTGGAATGTTTTTTTTTCTACCGTCTTCTTGGAACTAAATTATTGTAATGCCGGCAGTCAAGGTCAAGCTAATAAAAGCGTGATAAAGAGAGGGCTGTTGTTATAAAGCGTGTCCTCGACTTCTTCGTCAGAATAGAGAAATAAACGAGACTCTACATTTTTAGCTCACCCATTACCAGTGGCGATACTTGGAGACGACACAAATAACAAAGAACAGTGATTATTGTTCTTTTTTACTTCATCTTTTATATCATCGCTTTTGTTATCATGATTTGACTTAATTTTTCCAAACTTTATGCAGGCAAGTGACATCTCCAACAGTCAGCTATTATTTTCTCGCTAAAAAATCTATGGGACTCTTTTACTGTCTCAGCTGTGGCAGCTAAAAGCCTAACCTGACAAAATTGAATTGGTAATGCGATTCAGATTATCAGCAATTAAAACAACAATGGTTTCAATAGCCTTAAATTTAATTGACTGATTACTTTAGGATTTACATGGACCATGACTTAGGAACCATAGTGAATCCGATTTTAATTCTTTTTTTTTTTATTGCTTAGACGGGTGGACGAGCTCACAGCCCACCTGGTGTTAAGTGGTTACTGGAGCCCATAGACATCCACAACGTAAATGCGCCACTCACCTTGAGATATAAGTTCTAAGGTCTCAAGTAAGTTACAACGGCTGCCCCACCCTTCAAACCGAAACGCATTACTGCTTCACGGCAGAAATAGACAGGGTGGTGGTACCCACCCGCGCGGACTCACAATAGGTCCTACCAGCAGTAATTACGCAAATTATAATTTTAGCGGGTTTGATTTTTATTACACGATGTTATTCCTTCACCGTGGAAATCAATCGTGAACATTTGTTGAGTACGTATTTCATTAGAAAAATTGGTACCCGCCTGAGATTCGAACGCCGGGTGCATCGCTCAACGCGAACGCATCGGACGTCTTATCCCTTAGGCCACTTATCTTCTTGAATTTCTTCTTCACTTAACTCTATCAACTAAGTTCGCGTTTGCTAGAGTTCCATGAACATTACCTAACATAATATTACACTGTACACAATATCCACGCTATTGTTTCCGAAATACCTTTTCGTGTTTTTGGCTTGGTATCATATGATTTTTTTTTTGGGAAAGCAATATGTTTCAATTTGCGTGGGGAAGCCCGCCGAAAGAAGTTTTGAATCAAGTCAAGCTCGTTCAAAGGCGAAATGTCGATATTAAAAATTTCATAACGAAATTTCGACGTAATACTTCTAATAACTTATTTCTTGTGAAAATAAATTTATTCTTTCGAGATCAAAATACATACATGTGAGTTTCATCCTTGAAATTAGACACGATAAAAACATTACTGATTAAATTATTATATTTAATTCACTGCTATAACAATTTAAAATTTGAAGGAATTCCCAATACTTAAGTTAAAAAAAATATCCTTTTAATTTAAATAAATATGCCTATCTATATATTAATACGTGAAGCAAAAACTTTGTATCCCTTTTTACCAAAATTGCGCGGACGGAGGAGTCTTAAAATTTCCACACTTATAGAGAATATAGAGAAGAAGTGCACAACGCTAATATTTTTTTTAAATAATGCATAAAAGATACATTAAATCGATAAAGAAAACATTACACACACTACGTACCATGTATTTGACGCACACACGCATGCATACTATTTATTGTCAAGCTTTTGTTCTTGACGTCTGTTGTCAAATTGAGAATAGATTAAAGATTATTTGTCTTTGTTAATATTTTTTATAGTGTAGCCTTGGCGAAATTTGTGATTATAGAAGTATAAAATACAATCTTAATAGTGTACAAACTTACAATTCCAATTAATTATAGTCGAATTTCGACTACTACGGGACCTCTAGTAATTGTTAATACGCAACCCCCTATATCTTTCCCTTATCCCAAATTTCTCGAAAAGTCTAGAAATTGGAAGAACAACGTAAAGTGATAAGACATGTTAAGCTGAAAAATAAATACCGATACAAACACTTATCACACGGATTTAACACAAACAATAACACCTACAGCTCACAAACAGAATAAAGTTCAACAGTAGAGCTTGTAGTGAACGTCTGAACTTCGAAAGCTTCGTTATCGTCACGGGCTCAACATCAACAACATTTGTGAGACGATTATTGTTTCCAATGAGGCGTGCGCGAGTACTGATAAGGTTGTGACACGACTCAAGCCGATTGTACAATAATACAGAGCGTTATTAGTCGTGCTAATTGATTTTATCCACGGTACCACGTCTTTTGTTTGCATGAAAACCACATTCCTTTGATTATATTTTTGTTCAAATTATTTTATGTTACTGTAATTTTAGTGCAGTATATAATTTAAAAAAAGATGTGTGGTGTCGTGGCACACCGGAAAGGAACGAAGTTCCTTATTAGAAAAATATTAATTTTAAGTCCTATACGAGGAAGAGCGCCAGCTAGATGGGTGGACCAACTCAAGGAGGACTGGAGGCCAGATACGGGGAGTGGTACATATGGCGCAGAACCGGACCGAGTGGAGAAGATTGACATACAGTCACGATCCTCAGCATTGAGGGAACGACCAGAAAGAAAAGAAAGAAAGACGAGGTATAAAGAAAATAATTATTTGGGTATACATTTTTTATTATGATTTTTTATTGATAAAAATTAAAAAACTACTTTACAAAGTTATCAACTTTATTTTATTCACAATGATTTATAAAAATATATTATTATTATAAAGAATTGTTATTTTTTGTACGTTATTACAAAATTAAGTCGTACACTGTGTGCATTAGTAATAAAAATCTTACGTTACGGACGTTTTTTCCCGGTTAGGGTACCCCTCCGCAACGTTCCATACGGAACGTCGTTCTAAAAAAATTGACTGCGTATTTTATATGACAGCCTTAATATGCACAGGGTAAGTTTATGAGGAAGAATCATCGCGGACGGTCACTGTTATTGACGATGGTGACAAAAGTCCAGTCAAGGGTTGAACGTTAGAATTACTGTGTTGTAGGAACAGATGATAAGGTAGTGTGACGTAGTCGATATTAGTTCTGAAGACGACAGCCTTTCAGACATGACTGAAAAGAAAAAAGACCTTATTTCAATCATTAGCGTTAAATTAAAGAAATCGCAGATTCGTAGATTCTATTATTTCCTTTTTAATGATACGGTAATTTGTAGGGTAGGTGATGTTTAAGAAGCTTTCTTAGTTTTCACAATTATAGAAGAAACAATGAGATCAGCTAACTAACGAACGAATGAACTACGTCTGAATTTTTTTCGAAGTACATCAACAAATGACCATGCTAAAGCTCTTGACTCGTCTGAAATTAAAACGCGCAGATGATAAAGGCAGATTCTGAAAAATAAAATTTGTGTAAAACCCAAAAATAATACAATGACCTGTTCATTATTAAAAGCGCCACTTGGTAGAGAAGGTTTTTAAAAACCATCGTATAGCAGAGAGGCTGATGATGCTCATGAGTGACGCAGACGATTTAACATCAGGGTATTTCCTTATCTCTATATTATTATATAAAAATGAATTGCTGTTAACGAAGAGCAATTCATTTTTCAGACTAACGAGTCTCGCTAAAAATCGAGAACGGCTCAACCGATTTGGCTAATTTTGGTCTTGAATTATTTGTGGAAGTCTAGAGAAGGTTTAAAAGGTAGATAAATATGAAAATGCTCGGAATTAAATAAAAATAACAATTTTGTTTTTCCTTTGATGTGTCCCCCGTCGTTCTTTTACTTATCTATTGAGGCACTACGAAGTCTGTCGAGTCAGCTAGTAAACAGTAAAAATGTAATGACAAATTGTGTTTTTCTTTTTGGGTCGACAAGCTCACGGCCCACCAAGTGTTAAGTGGCTAAGAGCCCATTAACATCTAGAACGTAAATGCCACCACATATTTTGAGATATTTTTTTTAATTGCCTTTATAGGCAGACGAGCATACGACACACTTGATGCTAAGTGGTCACCGTCACTCATGAACGTCAGCAATGCCAGGGGCAGAGTCAAACCGCTGCCTACCATTAAGTACTCTCCGCAAGCTTCGTTTGAAGAAGGACATGTCATAGCGCTTGGGGAACACCGGGGAGGGGAGCTCACAAAGCCGGATGGTACATGAGTTCTATATCCAAGTTTTTACAGTAAAATGGCTGCCTCACATTTTAAGCCGAAACGCGTTACTTTTTCACGATCGCAATAGGGAGGGTGGTAGTATCTGCCCGCCTGGACTCACTAGATGCCATACCACCAGCTACTTTACTACTTTACTAATGTATCGTGTAAATATCACGAGTTTCAGAATTACATGGAAACAGATATTGAGATTAGTCACATGTAGCTTATGTTTTGAGCTAATCTCTGATTGAAAATCAATACTAATATTATAAAGAGGAACGATTTGTTTGTTTGTTTGTATTGAATAGGCTCCGAAACTACTGAACCGATTTGAAAAATTCTTTCACTGTTTTGAAGCTACACTATTCCCGAGTGACATAGGCTATAATTTTTTTGAAAAAAATTAAGGATCCTTACGAAAACTCCAATAATGTAACCCAAGGTGTAAAAAAATTACCTAAAACATTCTTTACATCGCGTGCCCTGCGAAAACTATTTATGATAGAATAAAATAATGTACTGCGACTTTGTAGAACACATTATTATTTATAAAAAGTATCGCGACAACATATATCTAACTATTATAGTTATGCCGCAATAACTGTTATTTTATTTAAAAACATAAAACAACGTCAAATATCGTTGAAATTTTTGTTAAACACCCGAGCGAAGCCGGAGCGGGCCGCTTGTGTGTAATATAGTTGAAACAATGAAGACTCGCAACTCATCCGTATTTAGATAAAAGAAATATCAAGATTAGATTTTAAACTTTCACCCTTTCACATTTTCACTTGAGGACTTTCAACCAAATATTGTTTCAAGCGGACGAAGCAGCTAAATAATAAAACCGACTGATTTAATTTATGAGAATACTTTTTCTATTGTGAAGATGTTGCTTGCTACTAATATGAAAAGGTCTTCTCGATCTTCCATACTGCTTCTATGATTCATTAACGCAGCTGACGGAAAGAGTTAACTAACAGCCAATTACAAATAGTCACGTAACGATACAAGGAAAATAAATAATAGTTTAAAAAAACAAAAAACACGCTTTATATAAAATTCAACTAAAAAATAGATAGTAAATTTTAATAAATTTAAATTGAAAATTGTGTAAAATATATTTTATTGTAAAAAAAAGCGTGGGTTGTATGGTGTTATTAGTTATAAATATTTTTCTGACAGATATGAGTGGAAGAATTATTATTTCAATAATATCTTAAAAAGTAACCCACGCTTTTTTTTAAATAAATTATATTATATAAGGAATGCCATATATGCAATAAATAAAAGATCATGAGTATACTAAAAGAAAGCTTGTAATATAAGAATGATTTGTATAAAGGATTATTTCAGACATGTACTGGCTGAAATCAAAGTTTGATTCTGCACAGTATTCTCATTTAAGCACTAATATGATTAACTCAGATGCTATTGATTCTGTATCAGCTGTATCTAATACCATCGCTTTGAAGTTTATTATGATAGGATTCACAAACGGTGCAAGTCAAAGACTAAAGCCGTGTTCAAAGTGAAATAAATTAAACAAAAATTAGAGAATCGAGAAGCATTGTCATACTTCACTATCAATTTATATAACACTAGTGGTCCCACCGTAGTCGAAATTCGACTGTAGTTAATTGAAATTATAAGCTTTTACACTATTATGACTATTGTCAAAGAATTATTATCCTTCTTTAATCACAGTTTTCGCCAAGACTACACTTTAGGTAAATATTAATAAAGACAAACAATATTTAATCTATTCTCAATTTGACCACAGACGTCAAGAACAAAAGTTTGACAATAAATAAATAGTAGGCATGCGTGTGTGCGTCAAATACATGGTGGTGTGTGTAATGTTTTTTTTATTGATTTAATGAATTTTTATTACTTTTTATTTATTTTAGATATAATTTAAAAAAAAAATTAGCATTCTGCACTCCTTCTCTATATTCTCTATAAGTGTGGGAAATTTCATACTCCTCCTGTCCGCGCAATTTTCGTGAAAAGGGATACAAAGTTTTTCCTTCACGTATGTATAATTAAAAGTTGAAAAAACACGTGCGTTACTTATATAGCTTTCATGAAACTATATCCCCATAGGCCCATAGACAACCCACTGAGTTTCTCGCCGGATCTTCACAGTGGGTCGCGATTCAGATCCAGTTGATTCTGCGAAGCACTGCTCTTGCTAGGGCCAGCGTTAACAAACTCTTTCAGGTTGAGCTCGTGAGCTCACCTATTAGCCATAGCGTAGCCGGAAAATCCTCTTAGGCTACCAGCGAATAAGTAGGGAATAAAAGAAGCTATGAAAATGTCATTGTGTGAAATGAGAATACTATTCCTTACTTCATCTATATGGGATAAATTTCTGATTCCTTACACGAGATCCCATTGAGCAACAAAGCTATCTATTGTTATACATTATTTACTATAGTTCACTATTTGTGGTGTTTCTATGAAGAGTTAATTCTATTCTAAGTTGCTGTGTGGGCAGAGTGATAGGTGTGTTAAAGTAACTGACTTATTTGCTAATATATAATATAAATTAAAATAGTACTTGGGCTATGTAAATACAGGTTTAATTGTGAAAATTAAAACTCAATTTGATTGCAAAAAATTTAATTAAACATCTTCAATTATATTCTGATCGCTAATAACTTGTGACATAGACTACTCGAATAGCTCAGGTGTACAAAGTCGGTTTTAGGTAAGGCGAAACGTGATCGAACGATAATCGATCCAATGTCAACCCGCTTTGTGGGATATCTCGAAAGTGACTTTGCGATGTACAACGAAATCTAAAATATAACAAGACGTAGATGTATTTTTATTGTTTAGATGTTTGGGACTGCTCACGACCCCTCTGGTTAAGAGGTGACCGAAGCCCGTAGATGTCAAGAAAGTAAATGCCGCCGCCGACACTGATAAATAAGTTCTTTTTCTCAGTTTTATGTACTATACAACGTCTGCCCCGTCCTTTAAACCGACCGACGGACGTCCTACCACCAATACTTACGCAAATTATATTTTTGTGCACGTTTGATTTTCTTTATACGATATATCGGTGCAGCATCACTATTTAGTTAACGTTAGCTGTTTCCTTAATGTTACGCATGTCAACAACTGTTTAAGTCGGTATTCAACAGGATTCATGACTAAACTACCCCCACTGCTCTACTATAAATACGATTGAATATTGTCGCACAAGGAATAGTCTCTCTAGGCTACCAGCTTAGGTAGGAAAAAAAAAGAAAACGCACAAAACATTCCAGCTCGAGCAGTCGAACGGAGCGGAGCTCTCTGTTGTTATCATTGTACATTTGAAATATAATAAATGGAATTAATTGGAAGAGTGTGGCATACGTTAAACGTTCGTGGACATATTATTATTATCATGTTAAACGCTTTTTACATTAGAAAAGTTGGTACCCACCTGCGGTATTCAAACATCGGCAAAGTCGCATTCGAATTCTAATGCTCTAGCTGCCTTATCGTTTTGGTCATAACGCTTCAATGTACGAGTATACAGCACTAGACAAGCCAAAATGTTGCTATTATTATTTTCGTCTGAATCGTTTCCTAAGTCCTTTTATCTAATCTACTAAGGAATGCTTTAAGTAAGAAGAGTAGAATGGCAATGAAAATTGCTATCTCTTTCGTACAGTCCTACTTCAATCGCGGTTACGTCACGAGTAGCTCTGTGGTGCTAGTCTTGAATAGCTCCCCCCCATTTATTTATTATTATGTTGATTATGCGATTCTTTAATTAAGAGACCTTTTCCACGATGCATTTAATTTTAAATTAGCTAATGTCCATTTTTGTGTGATAGAACATTGAAAACCCAAAACCTTCAGCCCCGTAGTTTTAAAGCTTAACATAAATTGAATAAATGTAACAGATCTCGTAAAAAGTAGGCTGTTTGTAAATTCAAATCACATATCGACAGAGCGGACATTGTGATGATAAAGTGGCCTTCAATAAAGAAACGAGTGATGGCCCTCGCTGACGGTGCTTCGTATTTGGACACAGTATCTAGAACATCAGTAACGCAAAAGGAATTGTCTGAATTAATTTGATTAATTAGTTCAACTGGTATTCAGGTCGATCCATTTGATGAATACCGCCGCCCGTATTGAGGATTACTGTCGAACCTTCAGTGGCAAACATTAACTTTCAAAGAAAAGGTAGAAGTTAGAAGAACATTAACACAATGCCTAAAAAAATACTCTGACAAATCATTATTATTATCGAACGGGTTAAATAAAACAAATATGTACCTGATTATAGGCCAAGCCATATATTTATAAATTAATATCTATATACACCACTGAAAACCGCAAAGCAATTGAAACAACTTTTGTTGAGGCTAGCATGTAAAAGGGTACATACAATATAAGAAAGTATGGAATATGACTTACATTTTTTTCAATACACAGCCACAAAAAGATAGACGTAAATATTGAAGAAAAAAAAACACGCGCAATAGAGGAAAACCTTTAAAGTGCAAAACCAAGAAAAATATATTTTGATATCAAAATAAAAGTTCTACAAGTGCTCTTTTATAGACACAATTGTATCTTCATAAAATTACCACTGAGAAGAATCGGCAAAAGTCTCAGATATTTCATTTGTTCTATTCCACTAGACAATTAAATATAAATAGGTATTTTTTATACTAAGCAATTTTATGGCTCGAAGGACCATGTTTTATATTAATTTTGGATAGACCAGTGAAAAGCTTATTAAATGAGAAAAGACTGGACTGTAACACGATAAGTATAGTTTTCGTTCAATTTATAAAACAAGTAACAAAACAGTGGCCACGGGTGGCGTTCGTGTGCGAGGTCGAAAACGGATGGCGTTGACCGCGCGGCCCCGCTATTCTGTACTCAATACTGGCTTAAACTTGTTTATAAATATCTAAATTACTGTTCCATTATGAACTGTGGGAGTAAAGTGGACCCTCATTTGTACGTCGACTCAGCAACGGCGATTGGCGACGTGAGGGACGCTGTATAGTTTTTATGCGATTCCCTTTTCAAAAATTGAATTTATTTTACTACAGTCCTTTGTGTTACTAAACAGGTCTTGGGAACGCTAAAAGGCAGCGTTTTTTTTAATTAGAACGGTAGTCACGACTGTTTATACATTGCATAGCAGCGTGAACAAGCTCACGGAACTCCTGATGTTAAGTAGTTACCGGAGCCTATACATATCACAAAGTGAAAGCCGCCAGCCAACTTTGATACTTGAGGCTTATTACCTCATTCGTATAGTTAATTACTAAAATTTTACGTAATTATGCAAAATACCGTTTTTGTGCATTTCATTTTATTACACGTATGTTTTTTATATTGCTTAGATGGGTGGACGAGCTCACAGCCCACCTGGTGTTAAGTGGTTACTGGAGCACATAGACATCTACAAATTAAATGCGCCATCCACCTTGAGATATCAGTTCTAAGGTCTCAGTATAGTTACAACGGCTGCCTCGTCCTTCAAACCGAAACGCATTACTGCTTCACGGCAGAAATAGGCGGGGTGGTGGTGCCTACTCGTGCGGACTCACAAGAGGTCCTACCACCAATAAATGCAATATATGTAAATGTAAAATATTCAAATGTCGAGGATTAATTTATTTGTTCGAGACTATAAAAACTGTATTGTATTTCAAACGTCAAAATTTATATAACGAAAACAGTATTAGTGAAATCAAACAGGAAAATTTGTTTGAAATTTCTCACGGAAAAAATAAAAATATACGTGACATTTATAGATTATGATTAACGTTTTTACTTACGTACTAATAAAATTGTAGAAGTAAATATATTTTTAATAACGTCTAGAAGTTTGTTAGTCCATCTGAAGCAATAATTTTGAACGAATTCTTCACTAAGCATTTCACATAAATTGCGAAGGTAATTAAACTAAGTGAGTAAATCTAAGTAATTCATTTCCGTGATTTGCTGCCAGGCTCAGTTTTGTGAAACAGATGAATGTGCGAAGCCAGTGGCAGCGTCCATAGCATAATAAGTAAGACGCCCGCTACGCGTTATGATCTTCTTCTTCTTCTTCTTCTTCTTCTTCTTCTCAGTCGTGTCACTCTTGACAGAGTGGTCGTGATCGTCATGTAGTGGTGGAAGGGGCAGACTTGATGCGTCTCACGATGTCGTTATGATCTATAGCGTAGAAATTTGTTAATAAAATACAATTTGAAACAATGACCTCAGGTCTCAATGTGGGTGGCGATACTCGCTTGTGTTGCCAATGGGCTCCGGCGACCACATAGCACCAGGTGAGTCGTGAGTTCGTTCATACATCTAATACAATAAAGTATTTTTCACATCTAACGATTTTGTTTTTATTTTATTTTCAAAAGAGCCCGTTACAATCCTTTTTATAATTAAATCATATTTAATAAAATACGTGAACAGTTTCATAACCGAATCATATGGATTATTGAATTTAAATCAGATGCTCATTTAAAGGATTATTTATGATTAATAGCGTAGGTACATTCGCAATGCGTACTCAGTTTGTTACTCGACGTCATTAAAAGAGGAATTAATTTTATGTTACTATCGCCGATGTTCATGTTAGAATTGTGGGCTGTTTGTTTATACTTATTATTATTATGTGTAAAATTCAATTGTTTTAGTGTTTTTTGGATTTTGTCAATTCTTATAAAATTGTTTTTTTTAATGCTTAGATAGGTGGACGAGCTCACAGCCCACCTGGTGTTAAGTGGCTACTGGAGCCCATAGACATCTACAACGTAAATGCGCCACCCACCTTGGGACATAAGTTCTCAGGTCTCAGTATAGTTACAACGGCTGCCCCGCCCTTCAAACCGAAACACATTACTGCTTCACGGCCGAAATAGGCAGGGTGGTGGTACGTACTCGCGCCGACTCACAAGAGGTCCTACCATCAGTCAGCACTAATGTCCAGAATATGTGGACAACCTGCGGATCCGATTATCCTTTATATCTGTAATGTGCCATTAACTCTAATAGAAAAGTCAGTCTGTGTCTTATGCGTCTATAGATGCTAGGACCTTATATAGATATTGTATATTTTGTCATCTATATATTAATACGTGAAGCAAAAACTGTATCCCTTTTTACGAAAATTGCGCGGACGGAGGAGTATGAATTTTTCCACACTTATAGAGAATATAGAGAAGAAGTGCACAAAGCTAATATTTTTTTTAAATAATGCATGAAAGATACATTAAATCAATAAAGAAAACATTACACACACTACATACCATGTATTTGACACACACACGCATGCATACTATTTATTGTCAAACTTTTGTTCTTGACGTCTGTTGTCAAATTGAGATTAAATATTGTTTGTCTTTGTTAATATTTTTTATAGTGTAGTCTTGGTGAAATTTGTGATTATAAAAGTATAAAATACAGTCATAATAGTGTACAAACTTACAATTCCAATTAATTATAGTCGAATTTCGACTACTGCGGGACCTCTAGTATAAATCAATATATGGGCGACCGTCTACTTACGTCATCAAAATCGTCTCTAACTCCTTGGAATTATGAAAGCAGTAACTACGAAACTTTCTTTCAGGCTCTCGTCGATGTAATCTTCACCCAAAATGACGAAACACGTAATGACCTCGAGCTTAGGCGAGACTCGCGAAGTCTTTACGGTAATTTTGATTACTGGTAGGACCTCGCGTGAGTCTGCACGGGTAGGTACCATCACCCTGCCTATTTCTGCCGTGAAGTAGTAATGCGTTTGGGTTTGAAGGCCGGGGCAGCCGTTGTAACTATACTTGAGACCTTAGAATTTATATCTCAAGGTGGGTGGCGCATTTACGTTGTAGATGTCTAAGGGCTCCAGTAACCACTTAACACCAGGTGGGCTGTGAGCTCGTCCATCCATCTAGGCAATAAAAAAAATTATAAACATCTTATTTTTACTGTGGCAAATGTATTTGAGTATGTCAATCAAATCAAATCAAATCAAATCAAATCAAAAAAAGTTTTATTCAACATAAATGAAAGTACATACTTGTTGAACGTCAAAAGAACTACCGCCAATTCACAAGAATTAGCCTCCGTCCTGAGAAGAATTGGCAAGAAACTCAGCCGGCAAGACTTTTTTTTTTTTGAAATATTAGATTTATTTATTTATTTTAAATATAGGTTTTTTTAAATATTCATTTTTACAATAAGTAATTATAACATAACAATTATTACAATATTGAAGTGCCCGGAGCGAGCAACTCATTCCCACTTTGTGCAATCTTCTAGATAATCATTGACTTTATAGTAAGCTTTATTGCACAGATGTTCTTTAATAGTTTTCTTCAACCTATGTATATGTAGGTTCTGAACATCTTGTGGGATTTTGTTGTACAGGCGCACAGACAAACACCCGAATGAATTTCGTATCTTATGTAACCTACTCATCGGCACAACAAGCTTGTGTTTGTTCCTAGTATTTCTATTATGTATGTCCGACATTTTAGGAAACTCCTCAATATGTTTACGAACATACATAAAATTTTCAAAGATGTACTGGGATGGCATAGTGAGAACTTTAATTTCTTTTAATTTTCCCTCAGGCATTCCCTTGAGTGCAATATAGGTAGTAAGTGAATAATAATTCAATAGACATCAGTTTGTCTATGCCCCTGGCAATGTTGTCACGCATGAGCGACACTGACTAATGACAATCAGGTGAGCCGTATGATGGTCGTGAATAAAGGTCATAATAGTAAAAACCTAAGAAACAACAGCAGCACAGCTCAAAACGTTTGTAAGAGCAAACGCCCAGACAAGTGCACGGCGGTCCGGCAAGTCAACGAGGATAGAACAAAGATGCGACGAAGACTCAAGCGTCGCCCGCGGCGCTAACCGTCTCCGACAAATGCTTTGTATTTCCAGATTTTTCTCTTGAATTGCACTGAGGAGAAAAATCTGGATTTTTTTCTTGTGTTGACGTGTTTTTTTTTCTTGCTTTCCTTGCTGCCATTAGGATTCTCGAAATTGCTTTGGTTGCAAATCAAAATTTAGTCGAATAGCTGGGAGCCTTCTTGAGAAAGGTTAAGGGAAATGCGAATTTAAAGTCAAACCAATCGCATAGAATTAATTTAATTCGCCAAATTAAAAAAGCCGCATATTCTAGTAACTTCTTTGCGATAGACCGTGTTCCTTACTTAGTAGCGTTCATTGCTCTAACCTACCATATTGTAGATTTATAACTAAGAAACATAACTTTTCAACCATCCGTGTTATAAGATAAAGAGGTCAATGTACCTACTTTGATTATGTAACTTAGTTCGATCCTTTTATATAGGTATAACGTTTAAATTTACGTCCGATACACAAAATAAAAGAAAGCTAACTCACAAATACTAACTGATTTAAAAAAAACGGAACATCTTAGAAAACGATACACTAGCCAGTCATTTTGGCTCCAAACTAAGGTTCTCTGTATTATGGGCTTCCGAAATTGATATACCTACTTATTCGCCTTTAAATATATACACATACAGATACTAAGATCCCCACCAAGAACAAACTAATTTGCTGGTCACACAGATGTCTACACTACCCCTTCGTATGTCTTCACAGTTTATTGCCTCTATCACTGTCTATTTTTTTTATATTTTTTTTATTGCTTAGATGGGTGGACGAGCTCACAGCCCACCTGGTGTTAAGTGGTCAGTGGAGCCCATAGACATCCACAACGTAAATGCGCCACCCACCTTGAGATATAAGTTCTAAGGTCTCAAGTATAGTTACAACGGCTGCCCCACCCTTCAAACCGAAACACATTACTGCTTCACGGCAGAAATAGGCAGGGTGGTGGTGCCCACCCGCGCGGACTCACAAGAGGTCCTACGACCAGTAAAATCTCCAGTGTCTATTGCCACAGTCGCTTCAAAACACGGTGAACTGTAAATTCATACACCAAATACTAACGAGATTTTTAAGATATAAAACTTAAATAAGTCCTAAGCTTAGAAATGAAATGTCTGAAATAATGAAATATACACTTTACGGCTTGCACAGTAGCTCGTGAAATCTGGTTATATTCTACTGTTTGCAGTACGCTGTCTTCGTGGAACTTAAGATTGTAAATCCTTCGCTTATGAACCACAGTCGTGCAAGAGATAGTAAATAATCAGTATGCCAAAGTGCTCTAATAGAATTTTTATTTATTTTCAATAATTTTCTCTTTGAAATTAGAATTTTTTTTTAAGCTGTGGATATAAGAATTCTGTGGGGCTATCAGTAATTTAAAGATAGATTTTTTGTTGTTTGAAGACCATTTTTTATATCATGATATAAGGTTTTGTTAAATATTAGACAGTAGCAGATTATAGAGATTACAAGGTGATAACTTGAGGTTGAGGTATTTTCATTTATCGCCCTAAATTGTAATGTTCTATAACAGAAGTCAACTCCCTCTTTCCTTTCAAATGTTAGCCCTTTACTGGTTTTCCCACCGCAACAAATAAGTTAGTGGTCCGTAAGTAAGTAGTAATTTCCGAAAACCCTAACCGTAACTTAGGTCACAAAGTACTAAAAATTCTTCTAAATTCTATACTAAAATTTTACAAATAAGTTATAAAATTAAGGCAGTAACTTTTTCTTTGTCAGTGACTTCGTTTTGGAAACACGTATTATGTTCCAATGAAAACAAAGAGAGCCCATTGGTAAGTCGTCTGTATCGAATGATGCGGCGTGATTCTATGTTCATCATTCGCGGCTGATGAGTTGGCTACGCAATGATCCGTGTGATTACCCGGCTCAATTCGAAGACGGTGCCGTGCAAAGGAAGCTTACGTTTTTACTTTTACTAAAGGTCCCGCAGTAGTCGAAGTTCGACTATAATTAATTGAAATTGTAAGTTTGTACACTATTATGATTTATTTTCAAAGACCATTTATTATACTTATTTAATCATAAATTTCGCCAAGCATACACTATAGAAAAATATTAATAAAGACAAACAATATTTAATCTATTCTCAATTTGACCACAAACGTCAAGAACAAAAGTTTGACAATAAATAAATAGTATGCATGCGTGTGTGCGTCAAATACGTGGTAGTGTGTGTAATGTTTTTTTTATTGATTTAATGTACTTTTTAGGCATAACCTTAAAAAATATTAACATTCTGCGGTCCTTCTCTATATTCTCTATCAGTGTGGGAAATTTCATGCTCCTCCGTCCGCGCCATTTTCGTAAAAAGGGATACAAAGTTTTTCCTTCACGTATTAATATATAGATTAAGTCTGACGAAAGACAATCAAGTTAGCTTATTCGTCAAAACGCGTAGACAATAACATTTATATCTGCTCTGCCCTACCATACTGTTCTCCAATTTCGTGATGATAGGGTATATTGTTTGCTCGAACAGGTTCTAAATAATTTTGAATTCGACCTCAGGTCTGAAGGTGGGTGGTAGTATTCACAATGATCTCCTGTAACTGAGTCAGCTGTGAGCTCTGCTGCTTACCTGAGCTAAAAATAAATCGCGGAAAGTCATTTCACAGTGAATACGCTCACGTAGCTCACGGAACCACGGAGAAAGATTTATTTTGTACATATTTGTAACTTTATCTATATATCATTTTATAATTTTAATATCATTTTATCTATATAAAAATGAATTGCTGTTCGTTAGTCTCGCTAAAACTCGAGAACGGCTGGACCGATTTGACTAATTTTGGTCTTTAATTATTTGTGGAAGTCTAGAGAAGGTTTAAAAGGTAAATAAATATGAAAATGCTCCGAATTAAATAAAAATAACAACTTTATTTTCCCTTTGATGTGTCCGCCGTCGGACGGATTGCTTTTGTTTGTGTTAAGCTTATTTTATACAAAAGAATAGGTCTTTTATTTGTCGATTGAGGCACTACGAAGTCTGCCGGGTCAGCTAGTATATATATATATATATATATAATACATATTTTTTTGCTTAGATGGGTTGACGAGCTCACAGCCCACCTGGTGTTAAGAGGTTACTGGAGCCTATAGACTTCCATAAATTAAATGCGCCACCCACCTTGAGATATTATACCTTCTAAGGTCTCAAGTATAGTTACATATTTATTAGTTTATAGTTCATAGTTCGTTAGTTAGTTTATTAGTTCATTTATTAGTTTATTGTTCATTAGTTTATATATTTATTATCTACAAAAACATGAGCAGCTACTTATCGGTATATAGGATTTTTTCTGGTCATATCCTTAACAATTTTACCAATTTTCTTTTGTTTTTTCTTCAATGTTAACAACAGTTGTCATTGGAGGAAAAACATTTCAGAGTATGATTTTATCGGGGATATTGTGTATTATAAGTCTTATATATTATATTATTATAATATTCATTCACATAAAACTCTATTTCAAGTAAATCTATTTCAAAAGTAAGTCTACTTCAATTATTGCGGTAGGCAGCGGCTTGGCTCTGCCCCTGGCATTACTGAAGTCCATGGGCGACGGTAACCACTCACCATCAGGTGGGCTGTATGCTCGCCTGCCTACAAGGGCAATAAAAAAAAACTGGAAATTTGTAATAATTAACTAAAATCGCTACAACTTCTAGATTACGCCTTCACATGATATTGACTAGTTTCCGTCGATCATTGAAACGACACTCGTCGCATTTATTGAAGGACCAGTGATTTATGAACCGTCTCGTCACTACGCTGAAAACACTCTTAAAATATTTAAAAAAAACTTTAACATGATTAATGACTTAAAGTGGTTTATTTATTGTTTATTTTAATGGCTATTTAAATTATCTATCTAAAAATCCTTATTTGATATTGCTGTCTAATAATATATTATCTATGACATTACTAAAATTACCGCTAAAATGTGAAAAAGTAAAATTAAAACTGCAGAAAGCGCTGTATGAAATAAAATAAACAATCCGCCAATAAGGATTGCATGTTTTAAAGCGAGCTATATAATCATTAACCGTATTGTGGTCACCGACAATTGTTGAGTGGAGAAGAAAGGCGGCTGCTTTTCAAGATATTTCCCTTACCCTATTACTATTACACCCTTCTACTCATATCTGTTCATAAAATATTTATAACTACTGATACCATGCACCCCACGCTTTTTTTGCAATAAAATCATTTTTTCTTACACTATTTTTAATTCAAATTTATTAAATATTATTTTCTATTTTGTACTTGGATTTTCTATAAAAGCGTATTTTGTTAGTTTTTTTAAAATATAATTTTTTTGTGGTGTGGATTCGTAGAGCCAACGTGCCATAGATAATACACATAAATTAATTGTAGATAAGCAACTCGAGCACTCAACAAAAATGTTTACGGGCGTCGGCCACTAGATGGCTTCGCTTCTATTAATTTCTCAGTACTAGTAGTCTATTAAGTTCTCATGACAGTAACAAATTACCTATCCAATATTTATTTTTTTAAGGATTCTGTAAATTTTCACAAACCGCTAATTGATAAAATTTACTCAATTTGTCTATAACAAATAAAGACTTGTTTTTTTTTTTTTTTTTTTGTCTGTGTAGTTGCACAATAATTAAATGCCTTAACTTTAACAACATATAAGTTTAGGGGCATCCGCTACAAGACGTCGATAGTTTCCGTACAAAAATAAATATTTGTCTTAAAGTATCGCAGTTTCAGGGTCCTGCAACGCGCCTCACGCGTTTTTTCTATAGTTTCTCTTAGGTTGAGAATTTGTTCGCGTGTTCCTTTTGCTTTGACAAAGCCGGCTTGTTCTTGAGTCAACAGTATTTAAATGTTTAATCTTTATTTGTTGTTTAATGAAATAAAAAAGACGAATGTTATATAAAACTGCATCCATTGTATAATAGACGAAGTGTTTCTTGGACTCGCGAAACGACTATGCTATAGTTTGAAATCCGACACCTGTCCTGGGGGCTTATACTGATACTTTTATAAATTTCATAGTAAAAACTCATCCAATCCCAACTCAGAAAATAGTATTTTATTAGGATTCGCGATGTCCGTGTCCACGAAAACCGAAGAGTCATCGAAACGTCGGAAACAACAATATAATAACAATAAAAAAAAGCAAGAGGTTTTACTATAAAAGTAGTTTTAATTATTTCTCAGAATATTTTGATGACATAGTGAAAAAAACTAAAAAAAGACCGCAATTTTTTTAACCTATCCAGTATCTATGTATATGAACTCACAATTTTATTGCATAAACATGTGGTCGAGATCTAAGCCTGCTGTTATGTATTTACTGATATCACAACGTGAATTTCGCCACCCACCTTCAAACTGTCAAATATTTTTCAATTGTGTACTCGTAGTAATTAGCTAGATTACATTATTTGCGGGCTTAATTTTTTTTTAATCACCTGGATCGTGGAAAGTATTTGTGAACTTGAGTTAATTGGGTATTACATTGCAATTTGCATTGACAAGAGGCTGGATAGCAGACGTCTTATCCTTACGACCACGACGACTAGAGAAATGAGATTGAAGTATCCGACTGAACCTATAACGTAAAGGTAAAATATTCAAATCAAAACAGACGCGTTTTAAATTTATTTGCACGTTCCATTGAATTCGATTTAATAATATTAATTAGTACCCGAAACTATTTAAACTATAATACCTCAGTGCACGAATAAGCGTTAATTCTTGTTAAAACCGACATATTGGAATGAAAATTTCACTGGAATAAATGAACGGTATTAAATTAGCGATATTTTCAACGAAAACATTTTCATTGGTTGCTGCAAAATGAGATAAATCTTTCATTATTTATGTAAAATTGTACCTATTTAGTTGTTATATCATTAGTTTTTGCAAAGCGCAAACATTTAATTGATACTAAATAAAATATTTTAAATACTGCGTTTTTAGGAGGCTTAGCGACAAAGGGAAGATCTTCCATCGAGCGGGTGATATTGCTCGGTAGACCGACGGTCCGAATGTTGTTGTTCGGAACTTGTATATATGCGCTTTATCTTGAAAATGTCGTAAGTGAGATTCAGGCATCTGTCAATTATCTTGCGTTGTATGATGGCTACCCGCCACACGTTAATTATTCTAAGTGAATATACTTGGCAGCAGTTCCAAAGAACCAGTTAAGTTTTTAATTATCCTTCGGATGTGTTGTTAGCAAAACCCGCCACTAGCTAAGCCCATGCTCGCTCAACAAACCAATGTACCTAATTTGATTTATGTTATGATTATGATTTATGTATGTTCGTAAACATATTGAGGAGTTTCCTAAAAAGTTTGACATACATAATAGAAATACTAGGAACAAACACAAGCTTGTTGTGCCGATGAGTAGGTTACATAAGATGCGAAATTCATTCGCGTGTTTGTCTGTGCGCCTGTACAACAAAATCGCACAAGATGTTCAGAACCTACATATACATAGGTTTAAGAAAACTATTAAAGAACATCTGTGCAGTAAAGCTTACTATAAAGTCAATGATTATCTAGAAGATTGCACAAAGTGGGAATGAATTGCTCGCTCCGGGCATTTCAATATTGCAATAATTGTTACGTTATAATACTCATTGTAAAAACGAATATTTATTTGAATTTAATAAACGAAAATTGTGGGTAGGTGTGAAAAAGTGTAGACGTGTTTTAAACATAAAATTTTATTGAAAATTAGAAACATAATCTTTTATCAATATTTTTTAACATCCAGTTTGTACACAAGTATTTGTGATTTGGTACTAACGTTTGCAGCAGCTCATGTGTCATAAATAAAGCTGCAAAGCGCCAGCCAGTACACCTTCAACCATTTAAGTGACATCTTGTTCCTCACACTCAAGCCCATCATGTCTCAACTTGCTGAAATATTAACTATTCAAAAGAACTTAGAAGAAAACTTCACACGGAAGATGGGTGAACTTGAAACACAGATTCAGTCTGCGGGACCTGCAAAGGAAACTGTAAATAAAGTTGCTGAAGAGTTCCGTACGTTCAGAGAGTTGGTCTTTAGCATACTTGGGCTGCTCCGGACACAAATCGGAGAGTGCATGAAGCAGATTGATAGTCTGGAGACTCGGCAGCGACGCAGGACTTTGCTTTTCCAGGGATGTACCGAGGTTGACGGAGAGGATTGCACTTCAGTCATCTTAAATGTGCTAAATAATAAGTTGGCCTTGAAAAATGTGTCTTCTTCTTCCATAAAAGAATGCCACAGACTTGGTGCGCGAAGTCAGGAGCATAACAGGCCCATTCTTGTGAGGTTCACTAATGAAAACATTAAATCCAATGTTTGGAGAGCAAAGTCTAACCTAAAGGGTTGTTCGATTTCATTGAAGGAGTTTTTGACAAAGCCCAGGCAGTCCATATTTATCAAGGCAAGAGCTCACTTCGGAATGCGATCCTGCTGGACCCAGGATGGAATCATAGTTATCAAGACAACTAATGGAACACGTCATAAGGTAACAGCTATGGAAGAGCTGAGCCCTTTGCTGTTGAAGTTTCCAAAAGCTTCAGTGGCATCTCATGTGAGTGGAAAGAGTGATGAGGCAGGAAATCTAAAACATAAAATTCGGAAGTAATGGTGCTTTAATGTTCTTTTGATAGGCAACTCGAAAACTACCATACCGATGTAGTAAAAGTGTGTGTGTATTTTTATTATGTCATTTATTTCATCTTTTTTTTTTGTTTTTCTTTTTTTTCTGTAGTATCTGTATATTACTTTTAGGTAAGTAGTTTTAAGTTTGTATAAATTAAGTTCTATTCCAATAATTTTATTGTTATTTGTTCTGTTTTCATTCAGTCCAATGAAGTTGGTGGTTAATGACATAGTTTAAAACATTCGTATTTTGTTATAAAATCAGTTACAGTACAGTTACCAGACGTAGTGTAGTTGTTCTATTGTTTTGTGTTTTGGATTTTGTTTATATTTTGTAATGCTTTCTAAATGTTTCTTGATGTTCACTGAATTTAATTTACATCTTCTATATTTTATATTGGTGTTAGCTGGCAGGTGGTGTTGAGATATACGCTTTATTCATTTTTGTTTGTTATTAATAATTTTTTTTTTTCTCTCTTTGGTTTTTAATGCATATAGATTGTATCTTACCAAATTGTTATTTATAATATTTTTAGATAGTTTTTTTTTTTTTTTTTTATAGATTAGTTTTATATAGATTAGTATATATTAATATAGATTAGTATATATTAATATAGATTAGTATATATTTGTATAGATTAGTTTATTTATATAGATTAGTTTGTTTTACACATAGACACATTTTTTTTTTTTTTTTTTGTTTTTCTTCTAATTTTATTATTTATGTCTTTTGTATCAGGTGTATCAGATACTGATGATGATTCTTTTTTTTCTGCAAACGAATCCAATACGTCTTCTGGAGAGGAAAGTTTTGGTTCAGCCACCGACACCCTGGGTGACTTCTTACGACATACTTTTGACCACAAATCTGGCTGCCAGTTCAACGTATGCCACATCAATGCACAGAGTGTAGCCAGTCATTATAGCGAACTGTATCATACATTTTACAATACCAACGTCGACGTCATCCTGATATCCGAAACGTGGCTCAAGCCTACTCTCCTGTCGACCTCTTTCTCTCTCCCAGGTTTTATTCTTATCCGTAATGATAGAACGGTCGGTAGAGGAGGTGGTGTGGCCATTTATCTCCGCAGCACGTTTCCATATAAAATATTGTCTTCTTCTTCTACCAACTCTAGTGCGGAGTTTCTTTTTCTTGAGGTTTGTGTTAAGAGAGTAAAAACTGTAATTGGTGTCACCTATTGTCCCCCTAATATTGATTACTTTACTGAGTTCGAAACAGTATTAGAATCTTTGGGCTCTGAGTACGCACATCTTATCATCATGGGTGACTTCAACACAAATATCCTTTCTGGTAATTCCCCTAGATCCCAGAAGCTTCTTCAAATCATTGAATCAGCTACTCTTCATCTAATGCAACTACAAGCTACGCACCTAAATACCGTCGGTGAAGACACCTGGCTCGATTTAATCCTTACCTCGAATCCTTCCTTAGTTTCCTCTCATGGTCAACATTCTGCTCCAGGGTTCTCTCATCATGACCTAATTTTTCTTACCTATATCCTTAAATCCCCAAAACCTATTCCCAAGACCCTGCACAGGCGCTGCTTTGCTCGCATGGATCTTGAAAAACTCAGAAATGATGCAGCCGAGATAAACTGGGATCCCCTAGTAGATGCTGCATCAGTTGATCACAAAGTCGAAATTTTCAATAATATCGTAATCAAATTATACGATATCCATGCCCCAATTAGAAAAGTAAAACTGAAACGAACGCCTGCACCGTGGATGACTGAAGGAGTTAAGATGGCCATGCGTCGCAGAGATCGCGCTTTTCGAAAATACAAAAAGAATCGCATCGAAGATAATTGGGTCCTTTTTAAGTCTGCTAGGAATAGGTGTAATCAAATGATACGCAATGCCAAGCGCCGCCACATTCTGGATAATATCGCTTCTTCTTCTCCTGCCGATGTTTGGAAATTTCTCGGAACTTTGGGTATCGGCAGATCGCGACGTTTGGACATTCCAAATATTATTCAATTAGATGATCTCAACCGACACTTCTCCACATCCTCCGTGATAGATCCCTTAACTAAAAATCAAACGTTAGCTTATTTGTCTGGCCTAAGGCGTCCAGATGTTGTCCCCTTTCAGCTCTTTCCAGTTGCCCCCTCTGAGATAAGAAAAGTGATACTTTCCATTAAATCTAATGCGGTGGGATATGACAACATATGTCGCCGCATGATTATAACTATCCTAGACTGTCTCCTACCTGCAATTTATCATATTATTAACTTCTCTCTTGACTCTGGAGAGTTTCCTTTCCTATGGCGCAGAGCTTATGTTCGTGCCCTACCTAAAATTCCTGACCCTTCTGTTCCTAATCACTTTCGCCCAATTTCAATCTTACCCTTCCTATCCAAAGTGCTCGAGATCTGTGTCCATAAGCAGCTTTCTCGATTTATATTTAATAATTCCCTAATTAGCCCTTTTCAATCTGGGTTTAGACCAGGCCACAGCACCATTTCCGCGCTTCTGAAAGTGACAGGTGATATCAGGGTGGGCTTGGAAGAATCCAAAATCACTATACTAGTTTTGGTTGATTTCTCAAACGCGTTTAACACCGTTTGTCACGATATCCTTCTTTCCATCCTCTCTCATCTCAACGTCTCAAAAGGGGCGTTGGATTGGTTCTCTTCCTATCTTCAGGAACGTCAGCAATCTGTTCGTAATGACGAACTCTCATCAAACTGGTGTAATCTTGAATCTGGCGTCCCACAAGGCGGTGTCCTCTCTCCTCTCTTGTTTTCAATTTTTATAAATTTTCTCACCCCTGAGCTACGGTGTGCATTTCATCTTTACGCCGATGATCTACAACTGTACGCACAAACCGATGTTGATCACATATCGGATGCTATTACCAAACTAAACAATGATTTAAAATCAATCAAAAATTGGTCCGATAGGTTTGGTCTGGCGGTGAATCCTACCAAATGCCAGGCGTTAATTGTTGGTAGCCATCGAAATATGAGTAAGATCAGTAATTTTAAGCTGCCGCCTGTTGTTTTCAATGACATAATCATCCCCTTTAGCCGAAACGTGAAAAATCTTGGATTACACATTGACACTACACTTGGTTGGAGAGCGCAAGTAACATCCATTAGTCAAAAAGTCATCAGGACCTTGCGATCTCTCTATCGGCTAAAAAATATGCTACCATCAAATGTAAAGGCCATGCTTGTGCAGACTTTAATTTTCCCTATGGTAGACTACGGTGATGTGTGTTACTATGACCTGAATGCAGATCTCCTCAACAAACTAGACCGCCTTCTCAATAATTGCATTCGATTCGTTTTCAATCTTAGAAAATATGACCATGTGTCCGCGCATCGAACTCGTCTGAAATGGTTACCGATCCGTCAGCGTAGAGAGGAGAGAGCGCTTACTACCTTGTTTTCTCTTTTGGACTCTGCCTCTTCACCCTCTTACTTAAAATCGCATTTTAAATACTTGAACGCAAGCCATGACAAAATTCTACGTTCTTCACATAATCGTCTCTTACAATGTCCTATCCATCGCTCAGATTTTTTACATTCTTCTTTCTTTGTACAGTCGATAATATTATGGAATTCGCTTCCCAAAGAAATCAGGATGATCAGCAATCGCTTTACTTTTAAACTCAAAGTTCGCGAACACATCCACAAAAAACTGGAAGAATCATCTCCAAACTAGTTTATTTCATTTTTCAATTATTATTATTATATTATATATATATATATATTTACTTTTAGCCATTCTTAACTATAATACTAAATTGTGTATTTTCATGTGTTATTGTGTGTAATTATGTGTATGTATTTATTTTACTATTTTGTACATAGGTATATTGAATTGTAGTATATGTATTCTATAATACTGAGATATTATTTTAAGGAAGATTTTTGTTTTGAGTTTGTTCTTTTTTTTTGTTTTGTTGTTGTTGTTTGTTATTTTTTTTGTCAATGCACCTACCATGCATTATCTCTGCACCACCCTATGGTCGACTGGAAGAGAATGCCCATGGCATTAAGTCCGCCTGTGTACAAGTTTTGTTTTGTGCATAAAGTATAAATAATATAATATTTAAAACAAATCTAATATTTAATAAAAATACATGCCCGCTGAGTTTCTTGCCAGTTCTTCTCAGGACGGAGGCTAGTTTTTGTGAATTGGCGGTAGGTAGTTCTTTTTGACGTTCAACAAGTATGTACTTTCATTTATGTTGAATATTTTTTTTTGATTTTATTTGATTTGAATTCAGCTTTACTGATAGCGAAACGTTCTTTTATTTTATTTAAACAGCGAATCAAGAATTAAAATTCAAATTAATACTTCAGAAATTTCCTTAAACCGATTTTCATATTCAATTCGACGGCTGCCTATACCTCGGTGGCTTCAAAACGAGAGGGTTTCAAGATCTACATATATTTTACATACAATTAAGGGTAAATTCCCTCGGAGACGAATGCAGTGAAGCGTTGAAATAACAAGAAATTACAATATTATATAGTTTAGCGTAATTTTACAAGTTGAATTTAGAATCAACGCGAACGGGAATTAAATAATCTTCACAGTCCCATGTTGATCTATGTTAATCGAATTAAATTTACTTTTATAGTGAATTTAAAGTCGTCGTGGCCCAAAGGATAAGACGTCCGGTGCATTCGTATGTAGCGATGCACGGGTGTTCGAATCCCGCAGGCGCGTAGACTGGTACCAATTTTTCCAATGAAATATTATACGTACTTAATAAATGTTCATGATTGACTTCCACGGTGAAGGAATAACATCGTGTAATAAAAATGAAACCCACAAAATTATAGTTTGCGTAATCACTAGTGGTAGGATCTCTTGTGAGTCCACACGGGTAGGTACCACCACCCTACCTGTTTCTGCCGTGAAGCAGCTATGCGTTTCGGTTTGAAGAGTGGGGCAGCCGTTATAACTATACTGCAACCTTAGAACTTATATCTCAAGGTGGATGGCGATCTGATAGATATTTTGTATGGACAATTGACACCACATTCACTTTTCACTGAACTTCATACTTGACGAAAACATGTAAATGTATTATTGTATAGCATCTGTCCACGCGGATGCATTGCTCACTCAAGTAGGAGAGAGACAGATGTCGAACGCTGCCGAACGCGGAGGCCGATTGTGCCTCTTTGTCGCTCATTGCGCGCTCTCGTTTGCACTTCAAGTCTTAAATGAAACGCCTCAGAGCGAGGTAACGCCGCATGAGTCGTGTTTTTTCGTGCGTGCAGCCGGCTCCATCGAATTATAAGACGTTGTCACGTCAAAATGTGATTTGTAAAAATAACAAACCGTTTAGGTAAGTATATAGGTTTTAAATAAGGCATCAATCAGTAAGCTGTCACGTTCCTATCGTTTGTATTTTATTTGCCTCATATGATCAGCTTCGTTTGATCATCACCAAATCCAACTTTTGCTGAGCATCCACAAAACTGCGCCCTGCATTAAGTAAGACACAAATAAACAATTTGTTAGTTTTCAGTTACGGTTTTCTAAAACGGAATAAATAATGGAATTTCGACAAAGCGTAGCAGATTCCCGGCTGCTGGTTAACACTGTAAGTTATTCAGAGCTTCGTTTTAGTATAAATTTGAATTTTGTTTAGTTTCTGTTACGAACACGAATTTAGGATTTTTAATTAAATATCTATTGAAATCCGTCCTAAAACAATATTTGTGTGATGCTTGAAATTGAACGGGTCATGTTTTGAATAATAATTTCAAATGAAAAACAAAAAAAAAAAAGATAATGGTTTTGAAAATGTTATGATGTTTAATTATTACCCGTTGTTTCACATTAGTTTGGATTTTGGGCTTGTTCGGAAATATTTTATACTCATTATTTTATATTAGGTGTTTGTATTTTTGCTAAACTATGTTGTACCTACAGCTTTTCAAAACGACCTCGTCTCATACTTTGGAATATGGGACTGGCGTAAGAGACCATTCCCTGTTAAATACTGTTATGCGCTGGGGTACGGGATAAAGAAAAATTCCACCGAATTACAAGTTAACACTGTATTAGCACTTAGAACACATAAAACACTTCACAAACACTTTAAAACTCTCAATTCGCTTCAGGTGATCCGTTCGCTGTTTCGCTTCGAGTAGTTCCGATTACTAACTGCGTGTTTTTTTTCCCTACCTAAGCTGATAGCCTTGAGAGACTATTTCAGCGTAACCTTAACTAGTAGGTGAGCTCGCGGGGCTCAAACCTGACGTCGTTGCTAACACGAACCCTAGCAAGAGCCATGCTTCGCAGAATCTACCACCGGATCGGAAACCTACCACCGGAATTTCGGTTTGAAGGGTGGGGTAGCCGTTGTAACTATACTGAGACCTTAGAACTTATATCTCATGGTGGGTGGCGCATTTACATTGTAGATGTCTATGGGCTCCAGTAACCACTTAACACCAGATGGGCTGTGAGCTCGTCCACCCAACTAAGTAATAAAAAAAAAAACGCGACGCACTGAGAAGATCCGGCGAGAAACACAGTGGGCTGTGTCTGTGGGGTAATTTACTCGTCGAGCCCTTCGTCGCAAGCGACAGGTTCGACGGCAACGATGAACGGTCTTGAACCGTTAGTGGATCGGGAAGATCCGAAACGACGTATTTTGGGTGACGTCGACTGCTTTCCATTCTGTCCGCAGGATCGGGAATGAGACTGCGTACCATCTTTCAACGCTTTTATAGCCGATACCACATCCCTAGAATTATCGAGAATATTCCACACATTTCGAGTATTGTGTTTCTGCTATCTGATAATAGATGGCGTTGTACTTCTCAAGCGTTCTAGATGTTACTAGATTCTTCGATGTTCGTTCGACTATTCGGCGATAGATGGCGTTACTCTTACGGGCGTAAATAGAACAATAGCTATTGGGCCGAATTAACTATAGCTGAAAGCGAACTTTAATATCGATTCGTAACACGAATCGAATCTCAGAGCCGTGCGACAGAAGTCAGATTCATTGACCATTGGACAAACAAAGCGCTTAAAAATGAGGTTAGCTTATCACCTTATATAGCAAGATACGGATTTAATTTTTTTTGAGAAGTTTTTTTACTTTGTACACAAAATGAACGTGTTAATAGGTTAAAGAATAGAAAAATAATGAAAATTGTAAAGGGCAGGTCAGGTCGGCGCTAACCGTCTGTTAGATAAAACGTTTTGATAATACGATATCGCACCTTGCTAAGGGAAAAGGGCGATATTTCAAGCAAATTATACCTTCAACCGATAATTTTATTCAATGCTAGGTATATTACGATAATTTGTATTCATTTTAGATTACTTTTTTCTGGAAATGCCTGGTTTCTTCATATAATATGCCTTAAGCGAAACACGTATCGACTTCTTATCTAATTTTGCATCCATAAGAATAATCCATAAGAATCCAGAATAAACTTTTTTTGTCTGCCGCTATGTAATTTTATACTATAAGTTACTTCATGTTTCAAGATGAATATAAGCTGGTAACCGCCAGATATACTTTAAGATTGTTCTCCCCAAAATATCCGCGAAAAAAAATTTTTTTTCAATACCTATAAAGCTAATTTTTTCCAAAAAAATTCTATTTGTCTCACTGAATCGAATTAGCAAGACGAGTCAAAATTATTTTAATCTTCAACAATAGAATATAATATAACAATAGATTAGCAATCGATTTTACTATTTAATCCGAATAACCGCATAGACAAGATGACGATAGATCATTTGTAGACTCTTGTCGGACTATCTGCATTTTTTTTTATTTTTTTTTTATTGCTTAGATGTGTGGACGAGCTCACAGCCCACCTGGTGTTAAGTGGTTACTGGAGCCCATAGACATCTACAACGTAAATGCGCCACACACCTTGAGATATAGTTCTAAGGTCTCAGTAGTCACAACGGCTGCCACACCCTTCAAACCGAAACGCATTACTGCTTCACGGCAGAAATAGGCGGGGCGGTGGTACCTACCCGTGCGGACTCACAAGAGGTCCTACCACCAGTAATAAATAAATTATGTAATACGTCTGAAACTTTACGGGGGCAAGGATCGCACCTCGGGGTAAGCCCCCCTGCCCGGGAATGGGCTGCCTGTCACTTTTGGGATGATCGTATGCTGATTGAAAAGAAAACTGTAAAAAGGCCGGGAGCTAACGGGGCGACGGTAACCAACTATCAGGTGGGCTGTATGCTCGTATACCTACAAGGGCAATAAAAATCTAGCAACACGATCGGACGGTACCCAGCGGCAGTATCTGCCAGGCGCCCCTCCTTTCTCAACAGCACGAGTCTGCCCGTCCTCCACGATGAAGGAAACCGTCCTGACTCGAGGCAGGTGTTTTAAAGCCTCAAGAGTCGGTCCCCTAGGGCACCAAAAGCCCAAACCCGGCCATGGACGCCGTCCGGCCCGGGTGCAATGTCCTTCGCGCACATTTTGCGCACGGCCACATGGAGCTCCGCCCCCGTTATATGGGGCACCTCGGCAGGGACTTCGCCGTCGTATTCCAGCAGCGCGTCCACAGCGGGAGCGACAAATCCCTTCCGCTTCTGCGGGAACAGCACCGAGACGATGTCCCGCAGCTGCCGAGGCTGGAGACACTCCGTGATCGGGGGGGCCCATGGGCGCATTTTATTGCGCACCATATGACAGGGTCGAACCCCCGGATCCTCATCCAGCGTCTCTAGGAGACCCTCCATGTGTTGACTATGATTACATACAGTATATTTTGAAACAGGTAATAATTTAAAAAAAATATCTTTATTAAAATGACCATTCCATGTTCAAGGTTTCTGTATTCGCGTCATATTCATGGAACACATACCCGCGAATAAATATATTTTACTATATGCGAATTTTGCCCTTTCACGCAAAAGCCACTAGAGGGATTTTGATGAAACTTCAGAATGAAATAGTATTGTGAAATAGTAGTGAATTTTTTATTAGTTCATTTGATGACGCGCTTACAAAGGATATTCATTACAAAGGATATACATTGGAATCCTTTTTATCAATGTGTATGTACCAATTTACCAATTAGATCCACGAATAAAGAAATTTTTAGCCGCGAATACACGAATGGGGTCGCATTTTTTCAATCTGCGAATAGTGAAAACCCTACTGAAAGAAGTGTAAATGAGCTTTAACTGTATATAAAAATATTGAGTAGCTTGTCAGTCTATCTACAAAAACAATTTAAAAAAAAACACGTTTTTTCCAAACAAAAATCTAACCATCTCAACGAAACTAAGCAACGTTGCTTTTGCAGCTTTATTATGAATCACAGCGTCTTTTGTTCCAATCCATTGTTTCCGAGCTGAATTTGTAACATTTTTCCAACGAAATTTCACGCTACACAGGTAAAAACAAACAATGGAATTGACGAACAAAAGATTTAAAATCCATATTACGAACGTTCGAATTCTGTATGTAATTTATAATAATCGAAAATAGATAACAGTCGACCATGACTATGAAAAGTATTAGAAGCGTCAGAAACAATAATATGATATTAAATAACGCGAATTCAAACCACAAAAGTTGTTTTCATTATACCTCAAATTTTATTTTTACGTATTCTGTTACTTCTAAAAATAAGCTTGACTGAAAACATAATAATATGATAATTATGTCACTAAGGCCGTGAACTTAATTAATAACAATTTGATTGTCACATTTGGTCTTATTTAAAATCTTGAAGATATTATGTGATTTAAATTTCCAATGTCCTTAAGCCCCATCCCGATCTATTATAATAGAAATAGTTCTCATCATCGAGCAAAGCAAAGTGTGTATAGATTAAAACCCTCAAACAGATACATTTCAAAACAACTTCACACATCCTAACATCTTAAAGACAGAGCGTACCCAAGTAATTACCGTTAATTACCGTCAGAAGCTAAATCAGATTTCGAGTGTAAAGCCAAAGGCTTAATAAGCTAAAAGATCAGATATGAACACCTTCGGTACCGAATTTGATGAAGGTATACAAGCGTACTATACATGTGGTATGCTAACGTCATTGGGCACAATAATTACCTTTGGAGTTTATCGGTCGATCTAATTGGCTTTACGACTCATTGTTCGCTGAGTGTGATTTTATTTTCCACTTATCTACTGAGGAGTGACAAACAACCATAAAATAAAACAAAGGAATGGGAAATGCTAAAAGATCATTCCGATCGAAGGGCAGCCACTATTCTATACTATTGACACTAACATTAGATATTATTATGTCATGGGTGGTGGCTTTTACGTTGTTGATTTCTACAAGCCTTGGTAATTACTTGGCAACTCCATGCTCACTAGTTTCATATCACAATCGAAAACAACATTACTGGTGGTAGGACCTCTTGTGAGTTCGCACGGCTAGGTACCACCGCCCTGCATATTTCTGCCGTGAAGCAGTATTGCGTTTCGGTTTGAAGGGTGGGGCAGCCGTTGTAACTATACTGAGATCTTAGAACTTATATCGCAAGGTGGGTGGCGCATTTACGTAGTAAATGTCCATGGGCTCCAGTAACCACTTAACACCAGGTGGGCTGCTCGTCCACTAATCTAAGCAAAAAAAAAAAACAGATTCACGGACCAACAAAATTTTAGTCTATTACACAAAAGCAACGGAATGTAAAAAAAAAAAATGATGTTAACATTTAGTTTTTGGCTATTCAAATGAGGCCTGTTCTGGTTAAAGAGTGAAAGATAAGTTGGCGTTAAAATTTCTCGGTAAATTGAGTTGGTTGGTGTTAGAATTGTTAGATGGTCAAGTTATATTCAAGTGTGTTGCGTCAATCATATTTTATCGCAGATATGTACTTAATTAGTAAAACATGATGATGTGTGCGTTAGGAATTTTCACGACGGGTGTGTGCTACCCATTTCTGCCACAAAGCTTTGGTTTAGATTACGGTTTAAAATACTGTTTGGTCGTAGAATTTGTTACGATGCTGGCATCTTCTCGAAACATTCCTAATGTGCCTTATCAATAATATAATAGTATATCTCTCTTTTGTTCACCACTCGAAATTCATGGATGGTGGTATCTATCTACTTTTAAATGGTATCTTATTTATATCCCCATCGTTTATGGTACATATATACATTATATTCCTAAGAAAAATATGTTTATTTTCGAAGAAAGCGATCAATGAAAAGGCCAATTAGCTGGAATCGTCATGACATGAGGAAGGAAATACAGAGATCGACAATCGTTTCCGTTTCTCTATTTAATAGCGCTTTGATAAATTCTTTATTATCCACAATGTTTCGATTTCATTCTCTTTGTAGACAGAAGTACACACGAGCTAACCTAATTTTGAGTGCTTTACGAGGTCGTTTGAGTGAGAATTTGATTTGAGTGTTTTGAATTCGTCGTGGCCTAAAAGATAAGACGCTCGGTGCATTCGTATGAAGCGATGCACCGGTGTTCGAATCCCGCAGGCGGGTACCAATTTTTCTAATGAAATACGTACTCAACAAATATGTCCACGATTGACTTCCACGGTGAAGGAATAACATCGTGTAATAAAAATCAAACCCGCAAAATTTTAAATTGCGTAATCACTGGTGGTAGGACCTCTTGGGAGTCCGCACGGGTAGTTACCACCACCCCGCCTGTTTCCGCCGTGAAGCAGTAATGCGTTTCGGTTCGAAGGGTGGTGTAGCCGTTGTAACAATACTGAGACATTAGAAAAAAAAATGGTACACAGTTTTAGCCCATAGACACAGCCCACTGAGTTTCTCGCCGGATCTTCTCAGTGGATCGCGTTTTCGATCCGGTGGTAGATTCGATGAAGCACTGCTCTTGCTGGGGTTAGTATAAGCAACATCGTCAGGTTTGAGTCCCGTGAGCTCACCTACTTATAAGGGTTACGCTGACATAGGCTCTCAAGGCTATCAGATTAGGTAGATAAAAAGTATAGAATCGCTGCACTGTTTTGTAATCTCCAACAGTCACACATGGTCATAGAACTAATAATGCCTGTACTTTCTGTGGGAACAAGAAACTGATATACTTATATACATATTAAGTATATATTTGTAGATATTACAAAAACAGTGTATATATAAACAGTATTATTACACATGTATATTTCTGAACTCCTGATGTCAGATAACAAGTTCAATTTATAACAACTAAAGACATTACCTATACAAATTCGTTTTTGCTCAAATAATACAAGTTTAAAATGAAGTTACCATTCGATTTGCCGTACAGGCTTCTTTCTTTTTTTAAGCATTCCAATTAAACACTAACCGATGCCCGAGGCCTTTCCATTACGACAATTAATCCAACTCCGCAAAATGTGAAGGCTGATACAATTTTATTAGGTCCTATAAAACATTCCGCCTAATGGAAATTAAAAAGAGCCTTGAATTGGTTGTTGATCTATACATATAAATAAAATTGGAGTGTCTGTTTGTAATATTGAAATAACCGCTTTTTACTACATGCATATGAATATATATACGGTACATAGACCAAAATAGCACTTTTTACTATTTCTGTCTGCCTGTCTGTCTGTTTGTTCCGGCTAATCGCTGGAACGGCTGGACCGAATTTGACGGGACTTTCACTGACAGGTAGCTGATGATATAAGGAGTAACTTAGGCTAGTTTTTTTTAGACTAACTTCGCCCCGCGGCGTCACCCGCGGTACGACAATAACCGCGGGTAGCATCGCGGGACTCAACTATCAATAATAAAATTTAATGTTTCCGAAGCGAAGCGAGGGCGGGTCGCTAGTTTAAAATAAAACGATAAAGAAACCTAAAAGGTTCGTAACTGACAACATTTTCGTGTTTTATTTAGCATTCAATATCATTAAGACAAGTAACAGAGTTCACAGCCCATCTGATGTCAGCCTTAAAATATAAATCTTAGAACTTCGACAATAGTGCTTTCATGTGAAGCAAATAAAACCTAATAGGCTTTTCAAGTCAAACATTTGCTTTAGGCTCCCGCAGAGCACTTTAATAGCAAGGACACCTTTGCAAAATGAATCCGTCTGATGACCCGTGTTGAAGACTGTTAGAGTCAACTGGAAACTAGGCATCGCATGATTCAGCCTAACAATGGCGAGAATGGAAATTTTAGGCTATAACTTTCTCTACCAAGATTGTGCTCATTGAATAAGATTAAATTAAGTAAACACATTAATAATGGTTTCATTTATTTCTAGTAGCTCTCATGAGACAATTTAGATGACTAAAGATGCTTAGATGGGTAGACGAGCTCACGGCCCACCTGACGTTAAGTGGTGACGGTGTACGACCATATTTTGTTTAAATTTTAAATTAGGTTCCCTATTATTATCATTTTCGTAAATTCAGTAGCTATTATTTAATTCAGATTATAACCAGTTATATTAATTATTATTTTTTATAGCTTAGATGGGTGTACGAGCTCACAGCCCACCTGGTGTTAAATGGTTACTGGAGCCCATAGACATCTACAACGTAAAGGCCGCCACGGCAGGCAGCATTTACGTTAATGCTCGGTAGGCAGCGGCTTGGCTCTCCCCGTGGCATTGCTGAAGTCCATGGGCGACGGTAACCACTCACCATCAGGTGGGCCGTATGCTCGTCTGCCTACAAAGGCAAAAAAAAAACCCACCTTGAGATATGAGCTCTAAGATCTCCGTATAGTTACAACGCCTGCCCCGCCCTTCAAACCGAAACGCATTACTGCTGCACGGCAGCAATAGGTAGGGTAGTGGTACCTACCCGTGCGGACTTACAAGAGGTACTACCACCAGTTAAAAATATATAAATCCAGAAATAAACAACAAAACGAAACCAATGCACTAACGAATTAAAAAAAATTATAAAACTAATTAACTTTTGGTTAAGAATCACATGAACTTTACCTTTTTAACGATTACAGCTTAAGACCAGTCTCGACAATTTCACATTGAATTTTATCAGTGCTCTCATTATACTAATTAACGCATAAATATTTGATAACAATCTTCAGTCGGGTCCGAGTTCAGATAGAGTTTTGGGTTTTTTTTTCTTTCTCTCGCCACGCTCGCTCTAAAGGTGCTCAGAAAATTACGGGGCTGGGCCGGAGTTGGTATCACGAAAAATATCTTAATTAACTGAGACAAGTAGGCAGAAAATAGGGCGGCGCCGACCCCAAGAAAATATAATTTACACTTCTGAACGTTGCAAAAATAATTAATATGCGACTAAGAAATTGTACGTTTTCCTCGTGAGCCATTTTTTTGTGCTAATTTAAAAGGAAATTTTCATCTTTTTTTCTAAAAGTCGAGCGTGTCGAGAAATACTACCGTCATTAACAATTATTAACGCTAATATAAAATTTTGATGAACTTTTTGATTGTGCTTTCAGAAAATAATTAATTGATTACAATACTATTACTTCTGGTCGTATCTGTCATGAAGCATTAAAATCAGTTTAATATAACTAGTGCCTCAAAGCGAATGGCGATACGCAATCCGGTCGTCGTTCTCGTCGAACCCATCGCTTGCGACGAAGGGCTCGGCGAGTAAATTAACCCACAGACACAGCCCACTGTATTTCCCGCCGGATCTTCTCAGTGGGTCGCGTTACCAATCCGGTGGTAGATTCTGCGAAGCACGGCTCTTGCTAAGGTTCGTGCTAACAACATCGTCAGGTTTGAGCTCCGTGAGCTCACCTACTAGCCCGGTGACGCTGACATGGTCTCCTAGACCATCAGCTTATGTAGGAAAAAAAAAAGATACTCAATTTATGGTGTCCGTAGGCTACAATAAATTTAATGTATCGAAAATCGTAGTTAATTATTTAAATACAATTAATATAATATAACATTATTTACGCCTTACGTAGCGTAGGCTGTCGGCCGTATCGTAGGTCTCCCACAAGAAGGACCGATGACCTATTCAGGTCTGCGGGAATTCGCTGGATGCAAGCAACGCAGGACCGATCTTTGTAGCGAAGCTTGGGGGAGGGCTACGTCCAGCAGTGGACATCTGTGGACTGATAGAATAGAAAAATATATTAATTTACATGTAATTGTAAATTTATTAATTTAACTTACTGGTGTTAAGTCCTTTTGTGAGTCCGCACCGGTAGGTACCACCACCCTGCCTATTTCTGCCGTGGAGTAGTAGGTAATTCGTTTTGGTTTGAAGGGTGGGGCAGTCGTTGTAACCACACTGAGACCTTAGAACTTATATCTCAAGGTGGGTAGCGCATTTACGTTGTAGATGTCTATGGGCTCCAGTAACAAAGGCAAGGGCCATAAAAAAGAAATAAAAAAAATATCACTTAATACCAGGTGGGCTGTGAGCTCGTACACCCATCAAAGCAATAAAAAAAACTGAATTAAATAATAGCTACTGAATTTATGGTCAAATAGCAAAATGAAGAATTTTTAGATCGAAGCAATAAAATCATTAAATTGCCATCGATTGCGGATACGCTTATAAATTATCATGTTAAACAGACTTCTTGAAGTTGGCGAAAAATTGGCTTACGTATCTAACTAAATAGATACAGCACAAGCTAATCAAAACATTTTCAAATAAATATCGATCTAAAACGATTCTATGTAAATTACCTAAGTTTTCGTTAAACTGACAGGCACATGACCGAAACATTATTTGACCCGTAATATAACTTATCTATCAAACTTACGGGCCACGTCGTAACTTTAATTAAGTTTCTCTATGACACGGTATGGTGTTGTGAAAATGGAAAAACAAGTTCCAACTATAAGCGGTTTATATTTGAGAGACACAACAAAAATTTTGCAGACATTTTGACCTTTGCGTATCTTTTTAGGTCATTTTCATATTCCCTAATCATCTTCTACGGTCAATTTCATAACAATAATAACGATTATCTCGGCAGATTTTCATTTTGATATTCCCTACTCTCTTCCACAGTCAATTTCATACCAATAAATACGATTAATTAGGCAGATTTCAGCTAAAATTATTAGACAATTTTTGACTATCAATTAGATTCTATTTTTGACTATCAATATCGACGCTTGAAAGGCAAACATGACTAAGCGACAATGCGTGAACTTTACAGTAGAGCAATTTAAAGTTGAAATATTTGGAAAAAAAAATATTTTAACGAATCTAACTGTAGGATTGAAATTATTTTAATAGACCTAGATATAGTTTTTTTTTGCCCATCGAATATACTTAAAGGCTATTGCCTATCATTTGTGTATATAGCAGTTTTGTCGCTTATATATATTGTCCATAATTTGATAAACAGGTAAAATTATCTGAATTTTATATAAAAGTTTTCTCGTCACAAGTAAACTTATCTAAGCCAGCATTGAAAGATTTGGAGTAACGTGTAAAACAATATGAGCTATCGTTGAAAGATTTTCAGTAACATGTAAAGTTAGACAAATTCGCACAGCTTACAGTTTCGTTTTGGGTATATTGGACTAAAGTGATCCCATAGTTCACAACAAATCGAGTAAATGTATCTAAATACTATTCCACTTTTTTATGCATGTAGAAAGTGTAAAGAATTGAACTAAAATGTAATAAATTACTTTGATAAATCATGCAAAAGAGCGAAACCAAAAGAGCGAGACATTTATGAATAAACATTTATTGTAAGAGACAATAGGGATATATTTTTTTGTAACAAAATCACGCTATTACTATTATATTATATACAATATTAAATAAATAAACCATAACAGATTGTAGTGTATTCCAATATAATACCAAAATCTAGTTATTGCCTCATCAGTCTTAAAAACAATAGAGAATTATTAAAACTCATAAAAGCTCTAGTTTTCAGAGTAAATCAACAACAAAAACAATAATAAATTGTATTCTGTTATTAAACATAACCAAACTTAACAACACTATTGTAATTTAATCACTCTCCAAAGGCATACGATAGATATGCGACATGAGATCTTGTTATTTTTTGTTAATCGATCACAATCTTCAATATCGTACAATGTCGTGCACGTGGAATGCTCAGAAACTCTTGTTTAAGACAATTAGGAATGACTTTGTCAGTGCAAAGTTTGAGCAAATCATCATATTTGGCTTTTGAGATGGGTAACTGAGACCTATAACAAGATGTCAGTGATAACTTGATTTTAGGCTGAACTTCGACATCAAAAGATGATGCAGAAGCATTCATAGATGTTTTGTATTTAACGCTTTGCTTGTATTTTTGGAAAGTCATAACACGGATCTTGCCTTTGAAGTACTTATCACTAATACTATCCCATTTATAAAAATCTTCATAGCTCAGTCTTTCCACCTGAAAAGGCGATGAATCTTGCCTAGCTGTTGAAAATACTGTAAACCATTGTGATGATGCGTAAACAGTGGTATTTTTTGATCCATTCTCTACAATAGCATGGTATCGACATGTAAGTGTGTTCCGTCAATAGATAGTTTATTTGAATAATATCGATATATTTGCACTCCTGTAATGATGAATGCAACATTGCTAATACCGTATGGTTCCGGTTTTGGCCTGGACAACAGTCGCAATAGAGAAGTAATCGCGTAACGTTTCTGGACTGAATATATTTATGTAAAATAGTTGCAATCTCATTGGCACCACGCTTGCCATTACTTTCATCCCAGTAGTAACAAAAAACATCCCAGTAGTAACTTTCATAAACACAAAAATTACATACGGCTAGTTTCCTACTACGAGCATAATACAAAAACATAGATTGTGCAAAAGGCGTGTTGAGTACTTTTTCCGAAACTAGCATATGAGATGACGGATCATCTCGGTGTATATTTTTGTGGGCTCTAAAACGGGTATGGCTTTCTTCTTTTTCTATTTCATGTTATTACTTTTCACTTTAGTTTTTCAGGATTTTTCATTTTTTTCGTAGTGAAGACGCTTGACTTTTTTAGGTACATGAAATGCGATGTTGAAATTATCTTGGAATATTTTACGAAAAATTCTCTCGCTTACAATATGCATGCCCTGATCCATGTTGTGTTTTTTGTATAGTTTGTATAAGTTGTAGATATTTCTAATTTCTTCAGAAAAGTAAACTTTGCTCGAATCTTGACGATAGTAATGCGAAGGTACCGCTGGTATTTTTTTTATTTTTAGTGCTCAGATCAAGAGCTCACAGCCTAGCTGGTGTTAAGTAGTAACTGAATCCCATAGACATCTACAACGTAAATGCCACCACCTTGAGATATGAGTTCTAAGTTTTCAGTATAGTTACAACGGCTGCCCCACCCTTCAAACCGAAACCCATTACTGCTTCACGGTAAAAATCACGGCAGGGTGATGGTACCTACCCGTGCAGACTCACAAGATGTATCAGCGTAACTTTAACTAGTAGGTGAACTCACGGGACTCAAACCTGACGATGTTGCTAACACTGGCCCTAGCAAGAGCAGTGCTTCGCAGAATCTACCACCGTATCGGAAACGCGACCCACTGAGAAAATCCGGCGAGAAACTCAGTGGGCTGTGTCTGTGGGTTAATTTACTCGCCGAACCCTTCGTCGCAAGCGACGGGTTCGACGAGATCGATGACCGAGGAAGTCAATCGTGAACATTTGTTAAGTACGTATTTCATTCCAAAAATTGGTACCCGCCTGCGGGATTCGAACACCTTTGCATCCCTACATACGAATGCACCGGACGCCTTATCCTTTAGGCCACCACGACTTTGTAAACTTTTGATAAATCTTTTTACGGAATCTATAGTCATTTCTTTGGTCTTATTTGGTGGTTCACATCTCCCTCATGGGAACAAAATGCAAAATAATGTGACAAACGACTTTACTAAGCGACGCCCAGCTTACGAATGTCACCTTTTACCAGCCCGCCAAAACGTGGTACGCGACTAGTTGCGCATACCCACGCGACGTATTTAAACTCGCGCAGTTCCTTAGCGATAAAAAATTATATTTTGTTTACGGGTAAACATAACTAAGCGCCAAAAGTAACCATTGAAATTAATCAAGTAAAATTATCTAGGCGACGTAGTTATTAGAAATGTTGTCATGTACAAATATTTACAGATGGAAAGGGGTATTATGTTAAACAAGTAAAACTATCTAAGATTCAATATTATTCCATTTTGTTTCAAGTTAAATTGTATAACTGTACCAATTACGACTACTTTGTATAGGTAAAATCTACTAAGTGGTTTGAAAGAAAAATTTCATAACAAGTAAAAATAAATAAATACAAACAAATGAAAATTTAAAAACATGAATAACTGACTAAGTAAATAATACCTAATTATTAAAATGTCCTAACTGCAGGATGTCTCTAAAATAACTTTTTTTTTGTCGTTTGGTAGGAAAAAACTCTGCATTTTTATGAAAATCACACCATATCTAAGCGACATAAAACACGTCACAGAGTGATGAAACCTATACTAAACGACGCAGAAAAATCAGACGATTCCAATGGTGTATATAACTCATTTTGCCTACTTTTGTCGCTTAGTCAGGATTGCCTTTCAAGCGTCGATATGGATTATGTGGCTTATGCGCTTACGCCCATAATACATTTGACTATAACATTTCTGTTATTGAGCAGTACGTTGGCGAATGTTATTACCTGCTCGCGCTGGGTTTTCTCGTCATAAGAATGTTGGGTGAAAATGAGAGTCGAAAGACATAATGTTCCTGATAGTAAGAATCTGATATGTTTTTGTCCTTTCTAGTACCACGGCAGTTACAAAGCGTATACTGCACATTAATATTTATCTGGTCCCAAGCATATATGTGAGATAGCGTAAATAGTGAGATAGTCCTGCTTTAAACGAGACTTGAAGGTAGTTTTGAGAGGTAGTCATTGGATTAGCTATATCCACTGGTAAGTCGGGAGGTCGGTTCTTGCAGCAGACCGTGCGAGCTATCACGAGCTCCGCCATGTTTAAGTCGTGCTAGTTTTACATAAATACTGTTTTTTGTGTCTCAGTCCCGAACGATTATTCCATTCTAGGAAGAGTTTTCTTTTAGAGTAGATTCTTATTTTATTGTAGAGTGTTTTTCTTGGTATTATCATGTTAAGCCGGGTATGGACAATCTGAATGCCAGAACCCATATTGAGGTGTGGTATGGAAACAATATTAAAACTTATGTAAGTCGTCGTGGCCTAACGGATAAGACGTCCGGTGCATTCGTGTTGAGCGATGCACCGGTGTTCGAATCCCGCAGGCGGGTACCAATTTTTAATGAAATACGTACTCAACAAATGTTCACGATTGATTTCCACGGTGAAGGAATAATATCGTGTAATAAAAATGAAACCCGCAAAATTATAATTTGCGTAATTACTGGTGGTAGGACCTCTTGTGAGTCCGCACGGGTAGGTACCACCACCCTGCCTATTTCTGCCGTGAAGCAGTAATGCGTTTCGGTTTGAAGGGTGGGGCAGCCGTTGTAACTATAATTGAGACCTTAGAACTTATATCTCAAGGTGGGTGGCGCATTTACGTTGTAGATGTCTATGGGCTCCAGTAACCACTTAACACCAGGTGGGCTGTGAGCTCGTCCACTCATATAAGCAATAAAAAATAAAAAATAAAAACTTAAATTCAAATTCACCATACTTAGTCGATTTATAACTATACAAGCTGTAATCGCCCGCTTCGCTTGGCATTTAAAATTAACATTATTATTTATTGTCATTATTATTAGGGAGTTCAACTCTCATATAAATATTAGCCTATCCATTAAGTACATGTATTTTCTACATGGATAACAAGTTTCAAGTCAATCGGATGCGTAGTTATAACGGAACATCCGTAAAAACCACTGTAGATTTATATATTAGTATAGATTTATATTCATAATCCTTCAACTCAGGTGTAACTAGGTCAGCTATGTCGTCACCTGTCTACAAACTTCATGTTATTACAGTATATTATGTTAGTCTTTACGGATAGTCTTCACACTATTCGGTTGGTTCACAATCCATAAAATAATGAATAGCCATACCCTCTAAGGAGATAAAGCAGGGTCGGGAATGCTTGTTAATCTTCCAACCCGTATCCACCGGGCTTAGGGATGTGGGGCAATGTGAAATTCATTCGATACTCGTGTATTGTTTCAATCGATTTGAAATTGAATGAATATAGGGGCTATAGCAACATTTTCAAGTTATATACACTTTTTGTCGCAGTTTAGCCAATGACCTCATTTCTTTTCTGGTATTAAGTGGTTATTATAATCAACCGACAGATCAAAATGAATTCGCAACCCAGCTTAAGACATGATGTGGAGTAGTACAAATGTTCTACATTTAAAACCGGTAAGCCCGCTACGTTGAAGATAGAATCATACATTTATACATTGATAGCTATCGTAGAATAGAAGAAATGCGCCCAAAAATTAAATATGTAGTAATAACTATATTTACAAGACTAGCGGCCTGCTCCAGCTTCGCTCGGGCTTTTAACAAAAATTTCAACGATATTTGACGTTGTTTTATTTATTTAAATAAAAGAACACTTATTGTGGTATAATTGTAATAGTTAGACATATGCTGTCGCGACAGTTTTTAAAAATAAATAATAATGTATTCTACAAAGTCGTGGTACATTATTTTATTCTATCATGAATAGTTTTCACAGGGCACGCGATGTAAAGAATATTTTAGGTAATTTTTTTACACCTTGGGTTACACCATTGGAATTTTAGTTGGGATACCTATTTTTGTTCAAAAAATATTAAAGTCTATGTCACTCGGGAATTGTGTAGTTTCCAAACAGTAAAAGAATTTTTCAAATCGGTTCATTAGTTTCGGAGCCTATTCAATACAAACAAACAAATAAAGCTTTCCTCTTTATAATATTAAGTATACTTATAGATAAACTTTTAAATTTACAAGTTCCTAATAAGCACATTTCAACTGTTGATCACTCCTTTATTGTTTCTCATAAACCTCATGTGCCATCTAGTCTAGTGACGTAAAAAATAAAAAGAGCACTTATTGAAACAAAAACTTCAATGAATATATTAATTTTATCGATATTTTGATCACATACCTGTGACATTCCTAAATCGCGTTGCCAATATACACCCTAATGGCGTTCGATGGTAAAAAAATGTAATGTCGTAAGAAACGGGCCAAGCTTAATTGCTTGTTGCTCAGTGATTTTAAGGCCATATTTCGGCGTAATAGCATACTATACGGCAGATTGAACATTCCGTGGCAAGGTTGATAAGAAATTCTGTACCGATGTTATAAATTGTTGTATTTTGGGATCCTTTGGGATCGCCTTGCTTAGTTAGTGACCACGATTATTAAGCCGTGTTACGTAGCTACCACAAACTTGTACAATGGTTAAGGATTTTGTATTGTATAGATAAGTGAATGAGCTCACGACCCAACTGAGCTCAAATGCTCTCATGAATATCAAAAAGTGAATACCGATTTTGAAAAGCTTAATAAGGTTGAACTTCTGTCATCATCATCATCATCTCAGCCTGTCTACTGTCCACTGCTGAACATAGGCCTCTCCAACTGATGTCCAGTGTGGCCGGTCCGTTGCCATCTGCATCCAACCCAGCAATTTTCACCAGGTCGTCGGTCGATCTGGTAGGTGGTCGTCCCACACTGCGTTTGCCAGTACGTGGTTTCCACACGAGGATCTTTCTACCCCATCGGCCGTCCAATCTTCGCGCTATGTGACCTTGAACTTGTATGATACTGTACATTATTGATATTATCAGATATCCCACCTTTCAAACTGGAGCGCATAAATGCTTCACCACAGAAACAGGCAGAATGGATGTACCTCTAAGGACCTCCAGAGGCCCAGTTCACCTTACCATCAATATTACTCGAGTGGATATTTATCTTAAGAACTTCTTTTCGACGTTTATCCATAAAATATATCTCATTTATTATTTCCAATATAATATTAGGGAAAACTTTTGCGCGTCTGTCTTCGCTCTCTTATTCCGTGGAAATATCAGTGTTCCTGTTATGTGTGTTGTTTCAGAGGAGTTGTTATTCAAGGAGAAGCTGGAATAGCCTCCCAAGGCTATCAGCATAGGCAGGGAAAAAAAGAGAAAATATAAAACTTAGGAAGAGCGAAAGTGCTAAGAAAATAGGTGGAGCGCTTCGCGAACCACTCGACCTGAGAGAGTGGGAGAAAGCGAGCTAGGTTGTTCCTCTTATACACATTTTGTTTACGGGCGTCGGCCACTAGATGGCTTGTTATTAGTTTCTCGTTGCTATTTTAGATGGTAGTAACATATTAACTATTATACATTTTATTTTTAATGAAGGATTTAAAAAATTACATATCTTTCTATTTGTAGTTTAAAATGTATATAAATGGCGAAGAGCTCATTTCTCTTGTACACAGTGTTATTAAATACAAGATAAATTTGATTTAAGGATGAAAAATGAAGAAAACCACAACACTACACGTCGCAAAAGAAGTTTCACTTCTCTCACGTGCATCAAGTTGCATGCGCACCATTTTTTTTTATTTACATTCTGGTACGAATCAGTCATTATTTATATACTTAATATCTTATCACCGTAAGATGGATACATACATACAATAAAATATATAATTTTTGATCATATCACCACATAAACTAAAGAAACATAAAGTTACTTCGCATTTACACGAAGCGAAATAAAAAAATAATAAGTTTTCTTCAAGTTTTATATCCGACATAACATTTCACTTCAAAATATAAGTCTCGTGTATCGTAAAAAAGAGAATTTTATAGTATTATTTTTACTGAGCGGTAATTTTATTTATTGGTCGTATATCATTTAATTGGTGCACTTGACGTTTTAATATTCTTCCTAAGGAAATACATAAATTCAATTCATCCGTAGCCGGGTGAGATTTAATTAAACTCCAATGAAAATCCTTTTGGTTTGAAGCTGCTAAAGATATGGAATATGAAAAAAGGAATACTTATTTAAGCATTGTATAGAAATGTCGTGAGTTTTATCAAGCCGCATGCGATTGCGCACTATTTAGCCCTAAATTATGACTTCGTGTATCAGTATTCGTGTATTCGTGTAAACAGAGATATAAAATGAAGACATAAAAGCTTTAATCCAAATGGAATTCAGAGATTTATCTGTACATACATACCTTTGAACACATATATACTAGTACATATATGGGTATTAAGTAAAATGTATTTTTTTATAAGACTAGCGACCCGCCCTCGCTTCGCTTCGCTTCGGAAACATTAAATTTTAATATTCATAGGCGAAGCCCGCCATGTTGCGCGCGGTACGACAATAACTGCAGGCGACGCCGCGGGGCGAAGCTAGTCTAAAAAAGTAGCCTAAGTTACTCCTTATATTATCAGCTACCTATTAGTGAAAGTCTTATCAAAATCGGTCCAGCCGTTCCAGAGATTAGCCGGAACAAACAGGCAGACAGACAGACAGACAAAAATTGTAAAAAATGTTATTTTGGTGTATGTACCGTATATATATTCATATGCATGTAGTAAAAAGCAGTTATTTCAATACTACAAACAGACACTCTAATTTTATTTATATGTATAGATTATTAATGGTTTTTGCAAGAAAACGTATGTTTTTATATTACTATCAGATTTCCTGATACTATATGCAAAGTTATTAGTTATATTTGAAATCTTTTCGATTATAATTCGAATTCAATTAAAATTCATATAATGTTATTGTTAGTTTATTTATTTATTTTACTATTTTCTTTGCGTTCGAATAGTTGAATTTACTATTCGCGTAATAAAATAATTAAATTGAAATAATTTTTACATCTATGGTACATCATTGTTCAACTAAAAGTCACAGCATGCTTCAATAAAAATTGTTCTATTCCAGAAAATTCTAGTTTTCTCAGATTTTGATATCGTTGAAGCCTATTTTATGTACGGAAAAACTTCAACCCTGGCTGTATTGTGTACAGTACATTCCCTGGGTTAGTTCCGTTGGGATTTGTTTGAGACCGTTCGGATTCTGTCTATCACCTTCATATTTTCTACCAGATTCGAAAGGATGTTAATGCTTAACAAAATAAATTATTGTCAATAGTGTGATTGCGAAAAAAAACCTGAATAATTTAAGGTTGTATAATGAATTCACCTCTGTATTCTACCAATGTGAAATGCTTCACCGGAAAGACCACAATATAATAATTTATGCCATAGAGGAGTGAGAGCACACGATTCATCTAATGCTAAAATATAACTGATTTTTTTTTTATTGCTTATATAGTCAAAGGAGCATGCGGCCCACCTGATGGTGAGTGGTTACCGTCGCCCATGGACTTTATCAATGCCAAGGGCAGAGCCAAGCCGCTGCCTACACACTTATGTGACGAAGCCTGCGATGATATGCCCTTCCGCAAGTCGACACTCGATAAAGTCGTTTTTTTGTTGTTGTAATAAGCATCAATTATCTATCGTATAAACCATTTTAAATGGACATTGAAACTAGTTTACATTTTGCAAAATTTACATGAGCTAAACCAATTAGTGATACTTTATCACTTAAACTGTTTTCTAAAGGATACAACTCGGTGTAAATTATCAAGGACTTTAACCTAAATCAAACATTGGTATTATTAAATTAAGGCTAGCATTTAAAATATTTAGGCATTTATTTATGTTATACTAGCTGACCCGGCAGACTTCGTAGTGCCTCAATCGATAAATAAAAGACAAAAGGAATCCGTCCGACGGGGGACACATCAAAGGACAAACAAAATTGTTATTTTTATTTAATTCCGAGCATTTTCATATTTATATATCTTTTAAACCTTCTCTGGACTTCCACAAATAATTCAAGACCAAAATTAGCCAAATCGGTCCAGCCGTTCTCGAGTTTTAGCGAGACTAACGAACAGCAATTCATTTTTATATATAGAGATATAAATTACTTAGCATTAGTAAACTGTTGGTGTGTAGAGTCTAGTTTTGTACTTACATTAGTGTGCACAGGATCGTTCTATAATATCGTTTATAGAGCATTTGATCTAGCCAAGAGTACCTACAGACAGACACATTAATTTCAAGCGTCTCATTGTCTAAGTACATTAAACATTTATCATTAGCGTGAACGTTTTTCTCGAAATACAATGAACGATAATATTTTATGTCGAAGTGATTTATTTCAAACGTTTTCATTGTGCTATTGTTCAATTTTTCATATAAATCGAACAATTTTTTGATGTTCATCATTAAATTGACGCCTCATCGAATCGGTTCGAAGTGATTTTTAAAACAAATTGCTAGGTATGGGACTCGACGAGATAAAAGTTGATCTTAACTCCATTTATACCATTATTTACATATTTTTATTATATTTTAATAGTTTAAGTAAAGTATCAGTTTGTACGACTATATAATTGAAAGTAAATGAGAGTGTTTTTTATTTGTAAATGACGGATCGTTTGGAATCTCTGGGTCTACGGGAGGGACTTCGGTTCCCTCTGTATTTTATACCGTGTGTTCCATGGGGAGTGCTCTGAGGAATAAAAGCGGTAGGCAGCGGCTTGGCTCTGCCCCTGGCATTTCTGTAGTCCATGGGCGACGGTAACCACTCAATATCAGGTGGGCATACGGCCCGTCTGCCTACAAAGGCAATAAAAAAAAATGTTTGAGATGATACCATAATCTCGTTTTTATCATCGCAACGCCCGTCACCAGAGTAGAGTTCATCCATATTACCTGGAGCCACTGCGTTCATCCACATTGTGTTTCCAGAGATCTTTTTGGCCACGTACCATCCGGCTTTGAAATGAGCTCCCCTCCACAGTGTTTCCCGCACGCTATGACATGTCCTTCTTCAAACGAGGCTTGTGGAGAGTATTAAACGGTAGGCAGCGGCTTGGCTCTGCCCCTGGCATTGCTGACGGCCATGAGCGACGGTAACCACTCACTATCAGGTGGGCCGTACGCTCGTCTACGGCAATATAAAAAATCTATACTTTTTTCCATAAATTAGTCAAGTATTCCAGAAGCTACTTACACCAATTTCAGATTATGCGTAGTACTGTTTAATCTGTTCCATAAAAAGGTAGAAATACCTACCGTTGCAGTGCCCCTTCCTCTAGGCACCCTACCACCAGTTATTATACAAATTACGTTTTTGCGGGGATTATTTTTATGATAAAATACGAACGTACTTCATTGACAAATTGGTACCTTTCCATCTGAATATTGGCATTTTCATATTTAGATACTAGTACACAAACAACACACCTTCGCTTTTAGACCACGACTTCGAACTAATAGTATCCATCACTTACACTAATAAGCTCATTCGAATTTTGAGGCGTAAGCCCCTACTTCTGTCGCGAATGTCATGCGGTCTAGTAAGAAAGGTAGATGAAAACTAGAATTCCAGAGTTATAGTGATACTTCGATAATTAACAGGTACCCCGGTAGCAATTTTCTAATGTCGAAGGATTTTATCGGTGACCCAGTGGGCGGTTTTGTTTAGAGCTTTGGGTAGCCCACCGATCCAAGACGCGGTGGTTGGGGCGTGACGACCGCTAGTTTTGGGTTCCGTGGGAGTTGGGAAAGTTGAATTCCGTACGTAACGCGTCGCCTTGCTCCTCGCCCGCTTTTATTGAGATGTCCCATCCAAAGCCTGGTTGTTGAGACACAGGGTTTTAGTCGGCTCAATTCAGACTTGCCCCGCCTACCTAACCCAATATATTAGGCAAAAATCGGAGGACCTATTCACAAGATAAAAAAGGGGTTTCATCAACTAGCTAAACGTAGGATGTCTGTTAGTTTATGCTATGAAGAAAACTCGACTGTATCCGTTTAGTATTGTTTTATTGGAATTAGGGATTACTTCAATGAAACTGTAATTAGATTTCTTTATAAAACACAATGAAATATATTTGGTCACTAAGTGACAATTAGTCTATAGTCGCACAGATAACAAACATAAAACAAAGCGGTCCGCAACAAAAAATTAACAAAGACATCTATGAACTACTTTATAAATTTATTTGATCAACATTTTTGCACGTTTTCAAAAAGTCATAGTAATGTTTGACAATAATAATTTTAGGTTTGATCTCGTTATAAACGATAATTTCGGTTTCTTCCAACAATTTCTGACAGTAAAAGAAACCTGCAAAAATATCCTTGAGAGAGAAACAAAACAAATCCATGTGTATGAAGAGCTCGTTAGATTCGTGACGTTTTAAGTACAATCTCAAAGAAAAAGTCAAGTTACGTTGATTTTTAATGAGTTTTCGCTGCTTCAAAGAGTCTTTTTTTTTCTCAAGAAAATGTAAAAAATAATCAGAACAAAAGTTAAAAGAATAACAATTATGATACATTGTGTGAACTTAACTAAGCTAAAAAATTGGTATTACATCACAATGTCCATGATTAAATTAGATTATGTCCCTCAGCTCGGATCTGAATCTAATGTCTTCGGAAATGGCTTCCATGATTTTATAATTGTCCGTGTGCTTGAAATAAGTCTTGCGAATGTAAACGGGCAAAAGACTTACTTGATATTAAAAAGTTTTTCCTGTTAAAGTAAGGCGGAACCCAAAACAATGTTATAAACATATGATTTATTACAAAGATGCCAATATCGCAGGAAGCTTACAACATATTCCGACAGCGCCGGTGTGTCTGCTATGAACACAAGGCCCGGTTATCTATTTATTTATACTAGAGGTCCCGCAGTTGTCGAAATTCGACTATAATTAATTGGAATTGTAAGTTTTTACACTATTATGATTGTATTTTATACTTCTATAATCACAAATTTCGCCAAGACTACACTATAGAAAATATAAACAAAGACAAACAATATTTAATTTTAATCTATTCTCAATTTGACCACAGACGTCAAGAACAAAAGTTTGACAATAAATAGTATGCATGCGTGTGTGCATCAAATACATGGTATGTAGTGTGTGTAATGTTTTCCTTATTGATTTAATGTATATTTTATGCATTATTTAAAAAAAAATATTAGCGTTGTGCACTTTTTCTCTATATTCTCTATAAGTCTGGAAAATTTCATACTCCTCCGTCCGCGCAATTTTCGTAAAAAGGGATACAAAGTTTTTACTTCACGTATTAATATATAGATACAAACCGTTTTATTACATGTTTTGTTACAAGTTCGAAAGGAGATTTATATCGGTAGCTGAGTTACAGATAAAATTGGATCCTATCTGATCGGCTGACGCGAGGCCTTACTTTTGAAAACTACAAATCTTTTGGGGGACAAAAGAAATTCTGTCACTATTTATTTGTTAACTTGTCGAAAACAATTTGTGGTAATCCCAAATGATATACGAGTTATTATTGGTCTTGCTACCAGTTGTTGCTTATTGAACACAGAACACGAAATTGATGTCTCAAGATTTACGTTCTTCCCATTTCCATCTGCAATTCGAATTTGTGAATATGCTTATGTTTTCATATCTATCTACATTATATCTATAGAAACATGTAGTTTGTCTCAAATGGTTTGGGTGATTTGGAGATAACAGAAAGCGTAAACTTGATATTTTTTTCCTACCTTTGCTGATAGCCTTGAGAGGCTATATCAGCTTCACCCTAACGTGTAGGTGAGCTCACGGGGCTCAAGCTGGAGTGGTGCTAACACTGGCCCCAGCAAGAGCAGTGCTTCGCAGAATCTACTACCGAATCGGAAACGCGAGATCCGGCGAGAAACTCAGTGGGCTTTGTCTGTGGGTTAATTCCCTCGTCGAGCCTTTCGTCGCAAGTGACGGGTTCGACGAGGACGGTGACCGGTGCTTGCGGTACCTAAAAGCACCGTAAATGGATCAGGAGTAAACTTGATAGAACATGGACTGTGTATCAAGAATTCCTATCAGGATGGTTTGTGATGCATTCAGAGATTATTCCCAAAGTCAACTCAGTTTGTATCAATACGTCAGGCTTAAGACACATGAAAGAATTCCTATGTGGCAAGCATGCATTCCAACTTCAAGGGCATTCGTCATACGATGCAACTGAGATTTCGGCTACACACCTCAAGGTCTGTGGTAGATTTTACACAATGGCATCTATAAGCTCTAGTAACCATTTTATCCCAGACTCGCCGCAGATTCACGGGTGAATCTTACTTAAAAATTGACATAATTAAAGGGTGTATTGTAAGATCACACGTACCATTTTGTATATTTCGGCTGTAAAACAACCATAGCACGTTTGAAGGATGGGAGCGTTGAGCTGATGAATCCAGGATTATATTGAATTTCTAATCTATTTCTCGATTTGGCTCCATTTACCCTTTAGCACCGGGCTAGAACAAGAGCTTAATATAATAATAAACAAAAATCATACGAGAACAGAACAAGAAAATAAAACTAAGACACCGGTCAAATAAAATACAAGATTTACGATGAACCAAGTTTTCTCTGGAGGCTAGCTGTTCGAGTTTAAAGTATTATTCGCTCTGTGACCTAATGTGGATGCGGACTCACACCAAACGAATCCTCCCGGGAAATTTGTAACGCAGCCAGTGTTTGAGATCCATACGTGTTTCTTAAGCGTCGACGTATTTATCACGTACTAGAGGTCCCGCAGTAGTTGAAATTCGACTATAATTAATTGGAATTGTAAGTTTGTACACTATTATGATTGTATTTTATACTTCTATAATCACAAATTTCGCCAAGACTACACTATAAAAAATATTAACAAAGGCAAACAATATTTAATCTATTCTCAATTTGACCACAGACGTCAAGAACACAAGTTTGACAATAAATAGTATGCATGCGTGTGTGCGTCAAATACATGGTATGTAGTGTCTGTAATTTTTTCTTTATTGATTTAATGTATCTTTTATGTATTATTTACACGTATTAATATACTTATATAGAAGATAAATGGTAAGTTGTTAAAAAAAATTATACCACCGAAACTATTTTTTTTGGCACTGTCACATAATTTGTCTGCTACCAGCCTAACTGAGCCATCAACCCAACATATTTATGACTGAATCATGGGTCATCGTTATTTAATTTAATCATTTTAAATAGTGTACTTATCGAATGCGAAAATAAATTCGATAGTACACATTAATATCTACAGTCTTATGAAGCAGTCAGAAGTCTTATTTTTTCACACTTGATATTCTAAAGTGTAATAAAGTCTAGTTTGCAAAATGAATGGTTGGGATTGAAAGCCTTATTCTTATTAATATACGTGTAATTGAAGTCATTGATTTTGATTTGCGGCATATGTCCATTTTGATGCACTCTGTCTCCATACCAAAACTGCCTCGCGGATTTATTTCATTTCTCAGTATAGTTACAACGGCTGCTCCACCCTTCAAACCGAAACGCATTACTGCTTCACGGCAGAAATAAGCAGGGTGGTGGCACCCACATGTGCGGACTCACAATAGGTCCTACTACCAGTAATAATTGCCGCAAATACGGTAAATCAATTTCTTGTTTAACCTCACTATGCTTCTAATGTAGATATCTATATATTAATACGTGAAGCAAAAACTTTGTATCCCTTTTTACGAAAATTGCGCGGACGGAGGAGTATGAAATTTTCCACACTTATAGAGAATATAGAGAAGAAGTGCACAATGCTAAAAAATTTTTTAATATAATTCATAAAAGATACATTAAATCAATAAAGAAAACATTACACACACTACATACCATTTATTTGACGCACACACGAATGCATACTATTTATTGTCAAACTTTTGTTCTTAACGTCTGTTGTCAAATTGAGAATAGATTAAATATGGTTTGTCTTTGTAAATATTTTTTATAGTGTATTGGCGAAATTTGTGATTATTGAAGTATAAAATACAATCATAATAGTGTACAAATTTACAATTCCAATTAATTATAGTCGAATTTCGACTACTGCGGGACCTCTAGTAAATTTAAAATTATGCATAACCAAAACAGACAATACGATTTATATTCAAAACAAGAAACGAGTGAGATCTTCCCCGCGCTTTATTAGCCGGTACGTATAGTTATAAAGTTATGCATAGAAGCCGCCTAAGCTAGCTCAGATGGAGAACTTCTGAACAAATAGAAGTTTGTGTCGGTTTGTGCATATTAAAGGTGTAGAAATTTTGGCGAGTTTTAATGCAATGTTAGTCTAATTATGAATTGTCTGTTAAATTTTAGCACTAGCAACCCTGAGGGTGGAGGGAATTCAATATATTCTAAAGCACTAATTGTATTTTCGTGTATTAGTCGATAGGAGATTTTTGAACTCTTTTTTTTTAGTAGCTGGCGTCTACGGGCTCACAGCGTGAATGCCAATCCATCTTGAAATGAGACTCTCTCTAATGTGATGATCTCTAATAACTGTATCTGATATTAAATAGTTTTTATTTATTGTGGTGATGGGTCGTAGGAGTCCTTTAATAATCATCAGGTGTTTGATGGTAACAATTGTCAACAAACTCCAAAACATCGCAGCTAAATCTTCGAAATAAAACAAATTAATATTTTGTAAGCTGATAAAATAATGATAAAACGAGTGTATTAACAGACGCGTATTCTTTATTCTGAATAATTTTCGAGTAGCACTAAGATAAGAAGAAAATATTAGATTTTAGCAAAGTTTTGAATTTAAGTCACCCAAAAATATAAAATAAATTTCATAACGATTTCAAGAACTATTAAATAGCTCGAGGCCTGTAAACTTAAGCGAAATACCAACTGCAAATGTTTTAATAAAGCTTAAAATAATTTCACACGATCCATCACAGCGCTAAAATTTTCTTTCAAACTACAAATTTAAAACGAGAGAAACGTCGAGTTTATTTTAAAAGTTTTGTTTTTAATTAAAACTGTATAAGTCTGTGAGAAAGAATCAAGTTTTCAAACTAACTAACAATGGCAAGGTACGACAACGTCAGCGCGAACAAAACCGAAGGAATTTAGGTGCAAGACGAAAAGTTTATTTAAAATTTTGCAACACCGCAACCCGCAAGTTTGTTTCGGGAATTTAGCAGGATTTATTGCATAATGCGGCGTGCCTGATGCAATGCGATGCGTTTTGCAAACCACAAAGCTCGGTTGAGTATGATTTGTATTGTAAATACGAGAGGTTTTAGTGTTTTAATTATACGCAAAAAAGAATGACGATCATTTTTCACGCACAAAAATTTAGTCTTCACTTCTAAATCTCATTCGAGAGGCGATAAACGTAAAAGTACATGGTAGCGATACGACTATATTGGTGTTCAAATCCTTGTAGGTAACGTATTTTGGAAGTAAATTACACTTATTGTGCGCTCGCCGTTATGTGAATTTTTATGTATAATGAAATTTTAAAAAAAACACTGTAGCACTCGGGGACTGCCGCGGTAAAGCTATTGCATAGCATTTTTTATCAAGTTATGCAATTATAATTAGACAATAATAATTTAATATTAAAACAATAAAAAACAAGACCACGCTATATTTTTAAACATCAACAAAAGCAAAACATTATCTGTCCCCTTCACACTCATAAGTTAGAGCGCGCCAGAAAGAGATGGACAGATTTTCGTAATGCGCATGCAGTGCGATGTCACGCCGCGCGCTTATTCACAAACACTACACAAGTGCAACGTGTGAACGTGTTGAACGCAAGCTATATGGTAGGTAGAGTATGGGGTGTTAGGTTTTATTTTCGTTACGGAATTCCTTGATTCGGCCGCTTCGCTAAAAGCTATGCAATAGCTTAAAAACTCTATAATAATCGTTCTACAAGTGTATTGTGACCCTGCACGTCCAGGTACGAATATTGCCTATTTCTGCCGCAAAACATTAATACGGGGAGTATTCAGGAGAGTCAGGAGAATGAAATAGCCGTTGCATGCATGTATGTATAATACAAACTAAATAGTTCTTCATTCATATGCTTGTTTGACAAAAAACAAAATTATTTTTCGCATCCACAGATTCGGTAGAATCTGGCGCCAAGTTCCGTTCAAAAATCCCGTTGTAAACGGAGCGCCAGACTACCGACTGTGTTTACTGTGAGCAGAACAGTTTTTTGAGGTTGCGAAATTTTATTTAATTCTACGGTACTTCTGGTTCCTAAATTGTATATTATATCAATCACTCACAACTTTATTTTACTGATATTAACTAGTTATATCAATTACAACAATTAATCTACTTGAAATTATTAATTTTATCACCACAAACTATGGCTCGCTCAAAAATTTCGATCCTGACTTTTTTCGATGTAAAAAGTGACATGCCACAGACTATAAATATTCGAGAATTGTAATCTACGGCCGCCAGGGTGCGCTGGAATTATTCCTATTTGTAATGGATTTTATGACCTGGTAACTGAGACCTTTAAGTCATGTCTTATTTTAATTTATATTCATATTTTTATGAAAAATGATATTATGGAGTGAAATGAAATGTGATATTATGGAGTGAAATGAAATGAAGATGATTAATTTGAGACATTAATCAAATGGGATGAAATGAAATGAGATGAGATGATATGGAATGAAATATAATCTCAGTAAAATGGTGGTGGTCATATACTAAGATCTCAGTGGACTTTTTGGAGGAAACCGAGAAGTTACGTACAGCGGCTTTGTTTAATTTTCCCACATTTGTGCACTTTCACAGATATTAAACAGTTAATAAACCACTATTATTACACATTTAAACCCGAAGAAACACTAAATAGACAAATTAAAACAAATCACACAACTTCACACCTCGCGTTCCCGCCAAAAAGTCCTTATTCCTACATAAACTGTAGCTTCAAGGGGATAGTTTGCAGTTCTTATTGAACGGTTTATACATTAAATAACGTTAATGTTGTTACTGTTAGTATTTTAGTTTAAGTACTGCTGAAGCAAGTACTGTTGTTACTGTTGGAGAAACAATTTTGTTTTGTAATGTAATACCGAAATACTTTACGAGATGGCGTTACAAAAAATCCCTTCCCAAAACTATAAAACCGTTGTGATTGTCTACGAATAATAAATAATATAATAACTAATATTTATTCGTAGGTGATTGTTTAAGATGCTATGAATATTTCGGTTTTGATTTCATCAAAATAACTTGAACTTTACTATTGAATTCCGAAGAAAATTCTAATTAAGGCTGAGTTAAGTTCAGCTTTTTATTTAAGCCTCTTACTGTAGTTTTTAAATTACATTTATGCGGACTGATGTTTCAAGGCTTTCAGATTTTAATTTTAAATTCTGAAATAATTAAGAACAGCGTCATCTACCCTTCACATTTGAAACAAAATTTAATTCGGTTTAAATTTGTAAAAGTTGATGTTGATTATTATTACACTGTAACGCAGCGTTCCGTTTCGCGGGGCAACAGCAGCCAAAGGGAATGTGACTCAGGTCCGTGCCGCGACGACCCACCCCGCGCTACCCGCGCCCGCGCATCTGTTGCATCATTCGCACCCCCAATTAGTGCGCGCCAGACTTTGAAGCGGAATACACGCGTCCCCGGTCGATACCGGAACTGACAACCCGAGAGTCTCATGCCAGTCGGGCACCTAACATTAAACTGGCAGCCCAAGCGCGGGCCCTTTAACTAGTATTTCGGAGTGAATCTACGTAATTACGACACGTACTCGTCGTCAGTCACGGCGTCAATCCGATTTTCAAGACGTTGAAGAAGAAATTGGTTCAACCGTGGGACCGACGCCAACATTTACCGCAAACAACATGGCGTCATTATAAGAAAGTCAAATGGCAGCATTCGAACGCCTACTCGACCGAGTTTTTGAGCATAAAACTCAACTCGAATCATCAGCAACACCGACGTCGGAGCCGACATCGCCGCCTTCCTCGACGCCCGCTCACCATTCTGGGAACTTCGCGTCATGCACGGCGCGGTTCAGCGGAGCGCCCGGCGACTCACTCGACGGTTTCCTTGACGCGGTCGAATCATACAAAGATTGTGCTGACGTAGGACACGCCATCGCGTTACGAGGACTCTCGATGTTACTAACCGGAAATGCAGCCGTGTGGTGGCAAGGCGTTAAAGCTAGCATCACTTCCTGGGACGACGCTTTATCATCGTTACGAAGCGCTTTCGGTGATTGCAGACCGCCCCATCGAGTCTACTTAGAGCTCTTCAAAATGTCGCAAGGACAAAGAGAGAAGACGGAGATCTTCGTTGCCAGAGCACGAGCCCTACTAGCTCGACTCCCACCTGGTGACCTTAGTGAGAAAGTTCAAATTGATATGCTTTACGGCCTTCTACACCGTCGTGTTCGTAAAAGATTAAGAAGACGAAATAACTTCATACGACACGTTATTAAAGAAAACGCGCCATATCGAGGACTCCATCTACGAGACCAGTCCGCCTGAATTTATTCATCATCCTCAGCGAGCGACGCCACGTTCATCGGGTAGTACCGTAGGCGAAGTTCACGCCGGTGCTTCGACTTCGCAGCATACATACGCGCGGATGACGCCGCGGAAAATATTCAACTCGGGCGCCGCTGGCGGCCCGCCACGCGACGACAGCGCTGCGCCGAGCACCGTTCGAGTCCTCGCGCCTCGCTACACGAACACTGATAATGTATCATCTACGTCGATTGTTAAAAGACTGTTCTGTGTTTATTGCAAAAAGTACGGACATATTCGTGATGAGTGTTTAAAATTAGCGTCAAAAACGAAATTCGACAACGAAAATACGCCAGCTGTATCCTCGTGTTACGGGTGTGGTACCAAAGGTGTTACTCGGTCTCAGTGTACAAAGTGTAACGCAAGTTATTACGCCGTTGACGCTGCACGGACCCGATCAGTCACATCCGATTTACCTATTGGTAAAGTAAATACACAGCTGTCAAGTTCAGTGAACTCTATTCATCGCGACAGCTCGTTGCATACAGCTTGCACTTCAAACACCGTAAAGTCGTCCATTTATATTAATAATCGTAAACAATGTTTTGTTGATAATGAAAATAATTATTATCCTACCGATTTTAAGGCGATTCTTCCTCCGCGCTTTTTCGGTACTGATAACAAGGTTAGACTTCAAAATTATTCTAGACTTAATCATAATATAAACAATAATATTAGTTCTAGGAATAGGCCCCTGATGCGTTACTCGAGTGGTACCGAACCAAAACATAGTTATTCCGAGGTACCAAGTGGCCGCGACAGGGTGACCATGATGAACGAAAATAGGGTGACCATGGAAAACGTCGGACATTTTTCGACGATTAATTCTAATGTGAAAAGTGTTGCCCAGAGTAACTCTACTGAGCACCAGGTTAGGTTAAGACCAATTTTAAGTGTTCAAATTTTAGGTATACGAGGTAATGCTTTGTTGGATACGGGAGCTAAGAGTAGCGTTCCCGGTGCGTTGCTTTATGAATTGCTGTTAAAGCATAACCATCCGTGTGAGGAAACCAGGCGTCGGGTGAGGCTTGCAGACGGTTCCGCGCGCACCCGCCGAGTTTTGCTCACTACTCTAGAAGTAAGGATAAGTCCCGAAAGGTCAGTAACCCTTGAATTTACTGTTTTTCCAGATGCTCAAAATAATGAAATTTTGCTTGGCATGGATTTTTTGGTGGCGGCAGGTATTGTGCTTGACTTTGCTTCATCCACTTGGCATTTTTCGGGAAAACGGGTTACCTATCCAATTGAATATGAGTGCCCTAAGCCATGCATGTTTGCTTCTACTGCTGACTTCCTGCGTGATGATAAGGGTTCTATGCTTGGCTCCGATGAACGGCAGCAGCTATCACATTTATTGCAGCAGAATGGAGACATCTTTAGGGTGGGGGGAGCCCCAACCCTTTACGCCGAGCACCACATTGATACCGGTGATCATCCGCCTATATCGGTACCGCCGTATAGGCTCACTCCTGTGCTTCAACAGCGAGGAGAGGTTCTCGCAATCGATTTGTTCGGGCCACTGCCAGAAGGAGAGCAGGGGGAGCGATGGGTACTCCTGGTAGAGGATGTAGCTACAAGATGGGTAGAACTCTACGCACTTGTTGATGCCACCGCCGTGGCTTGCTCCCGAGTCCTACTGGAAGAGTATTTCCTTCGTTATGGCTTGCTTATGCGTCTAGGGGTGTAACACGTAAGTTCATGCCACGACGGGATGGCCCGTATCGCGTAGTAAAAATAGTTAGTCCTACAACGTACTTCATAGCAGACTTGTCAAACAATGTCATCGGCAAGTATCACACCGCGGATTTAACCCACTCTCCGTCAAATTCAAGTACGGATCCAATTATGCCAAAGAGGCAGAGAGGAAGGCCGCGTCTTCAGACTAACAGTCCCAAGTTGGACTCGGGACGCGTTCCCAACTTGGAGGGGGAGTATGTAACGCAACGTTCCGTTTCGCGGGGCAACAGCAGCCAAAGAGAATGTGACTCAGGTCCGTGCCGCGACGACCCACCCCGCTCTACCCGCGCCCGCGCATCTGTTGCACCATTCGCACCCCCAATTAGTGCGCGCCAGACTTTGAAGCGGAATACACGCGTCCCCGGTCGATACCGGAACTGACAACCCGAGAGTCTCATACCAGTCGGGCACCTAACATTAAAACACTAATTAATTGAGCGTTTCATTAGCTTTTAAGCTGAGTGACTATTTATAATTTATTTTTATTAAGTAATAAATGAGCAAAAAATAATACTTAACAAAAAGATATGAAATCCGAACAAAAACAGTTTCACTGTAAAAAATTGCGCCAAGTCCACGTTTATAAAACTCATCTCAATAACATTTGCACTTTACAAAAAAAAGAAGACTTCAATAGCTTTCATTCTCTACAAAAATATGTGAAATACAAAAAAATACCAAGAAACCGTCATAAAGATGAAAAAATTAAAAAAAAATTGTTGAAAATTTAAAAATAAAAAAATAAAATTTTTATCGTACTTGGCGCGCGTCATGAGTACCCCAAAATTTTTCGGAAGAATTTCAACCCGAGAAAAAAACCATTTTGCTTTAATATACAGTGAAAGCTGAAAAAGTTACCCAGGTTGTCTTTTTCGCTCTTGTTAGCGTTTTATGAGAAATTGAGACAGAACTACGGTAATTTTCAACAGCTCTCACTATATACCTATGGGCTATTATATGCCAAATCGACCACTTTTGCGTTCGACCCCTTTAGATTCAGCTGAAACTTTATTATTCTTTTCTACCCTTTGAAAAGCATCTTTGAGAATTTTTTCAAATGTTTTGAAGCCAACGTATACATACGTATCGACTCGTAAGTAGCTTGTATTTGTATAAGCGAACACGAGAGGGTGTTAAGTTCAAATCATAAAAGATGAGTGGGAAATGAAAAAAATTCAAATAACAACATACGTATGAGATGTCGATTTTACTTAACTTTTGTAAAACTTATTATGAAATAATAATTCATTAATTACATTTATACATTTCATAGGTTGACCTACTTATAAATTTCTAAACATTGAAAGGATGTTCATTTATCCTGAAAATTTTGGGGTACTCAATGACGCGCGCCAAGTACGATAAAATTTTCATTTTTTAATTTTTAAATTTTCAACAATTTTTTTTTAATTTTTTCATCTTTATGACGGTTTCTTGGTATTTTTTTGTATTTCACATATTTTTGTAGAGAATGAAAGCTATTGAAGTCTTCTTTTTTTTGTAAAGTGCAAATGTTATTGAGATGAGTTTTATAAACGTGGACTTGGCGCAATTTTTTACAGTGAAACTGTTTTTGTTCGGATTCAAGCTACAGCGAACAAATTTACATGAGTGTTTCTATTGTTGTATTATTTTTATTAAAAATTAAATCGTCTGAGAGCAAATGTGTGCTGTAAATACGCTACAGCACCTCCTCGCCTAGACTCAAAGTAATGCACTTCGGAGACGTTTCTGAGAGTACAAATTATCATAAGCACCCTTTCTCTCTAAAAATAGAATGAAATAAGAAGAAAAAAACAAAACTAAAAATATTTTTTACCGTCTTCGAAAAAGGAGGAGTTTATCAAATTCGACTAAATTAATATATTTTATGTGTGTTAGTTAACACAGAACTGTTTTTATGTGAATAGATTTTCTCGATTCTTTTATTTATTTATACATTACATTGATGATATTCTCATTTTCTTCTATTGAAGTCAGTTTTATTTTTTATTAAAATTTGAGCATAATAATATGTTTTAACTAAATTATCTTTTGTTGGTCCACCATTTTATGTCTCAATATTGGTGGTATGGAAATATATATTGTATTGTGAACCATATTATACGATACAACATTTCTCTTACCGCGAAACAGTCAGCTTTTAAGTTTCATGAAAGCTTCGTATTTCAAGGGATGATTCAATAGTACATCTGAATTGATAGGGCGAGTTTGTCTATCTATCTAGTTTTTAATTGTGTAGTTAATACGTATCTTTAAGACAAAATGGAACACAACCAAAAAACGTGCGAACAAATTCAAACATCGCCGTATTTGTGTCTATAATGAACAGCCGTCAATATTCATTCGGAGTTGTCCGATTGCGCTGAACTAGTTTTAAGTGATGAAATATATGTTTTTCCTAATTTTCTCACAACTTACAGGAAAATTCTGTCACAGATCATTTCCCAACTAATATAAAAAAAGACGTGTGGCACTCGGAGACTGCCGCGGTAAAGCTATTGCATAGCATTTTTTATCAACTTATGCAATTATAAATCGACAATAATAATTTAATATTAAAACAACAATAAAATAGCATTTTTTATCAACTTATGCAATTATAAATCGACAATAATAATTTAATATTAAAACAACAATAAAATAAGATCCGGCGAGAAACTCAGTGGGCTAACTTTCAATGAATCTGCTACATTGTGAGTATTCCATTTTGACCGCGCACTCACTAGAGGGCGCTACATGGGATAGAGACACGCCTTTGGATGCTAGTTCTAACTCTCATTCGCCCAGAATCAACGGTTTAGCTAGTTTATTTTTAATGCCACTCCAATCACTGAATGAGTAGTAGGAGTAGTAATAAAATTCTTCGACTAAGCGATAGAAAATGGCACGCCCAACGCATTGTAATGTGATATAATTTTCTATTTTACAGTTCCGTTTGTCGCCGATAGATGGCGCTTGACGCAAAAGCTGAATTGCGCTATCGTTGTGTTACCCACGAAATTATATCACATATTTTGATAGTACATAAATCGGTTTAGACTTCTTACTATAACACTACACAAGCGCAACGTGTGAATGTGTTGAACGCGAGCTACATAGTAGGCGTAGTGAGGGGTGGAAGGTTTTTTTCGTTACGGAATTTCATGATTCCGCTCTCAAGCCGCACTCAAGGCCCGCGATAAAATCTATGCAATAGCTTAAAAATCATAAGTAATCAAATGTAATCAAGTTTTAGGTATATGTTTATTTATTTATTATTATTGTCAATGCACTGTCGATTGCATCTATAATTGAGGTGACATCTGCCATGTGCTTTTGTCAGTTTGTCAATGTTTTGTATTGATGATCACTTTATTGTTGTAACTAAATAAATAAATAAACTCTCCTCAAAGTTAGTTGGATATTTCTTCATTCGATTTTTCCGGTTTTTTTTCGGGTGCTATCGCCTTTACTATCAGAAGCACTGTTCGCCTTCGTATTCAAAATCCATAATTTACAGAACGGTAGCAAGTCAAAACAAAATTTGCGAACAGATGCAAATTTGAAATGAATTTTCTTTATTATTTTATTTCGATTCGAATACATTTTCCTCTATTTTATTCGTACTATGGCAAAAAGCACTCTCGATTAAAATAAATAGTGGACGGCCACGTTGATTTGTGTAACGTAATTGAAAAAAATAAAATTGAATTCATGAATCGCGCCTACCAAATTGTGGTGCTTTTTTTTTTTTTATTTGCCTAGCTACCGGAATTATTGTGTGTGCATGTCATACATGTTTTTTTTTAAAGGTAAGTGAACAGTTTTATTATAATTATTCAAGAATTTAAATTTTTACCTCATTTTTTTACCACTTAAGCAATAAAAAAAGCTCTAGAGCAATGGCTGCTTTTCCCTTCAAACCGAAACGCATTACTGCTTCCCGGCAGAAATAGTTTGGGTAGTGGTGGTCGCCTTCTATTTATCAGGTAGGCAGCAGTGCAGCGTTATCAATAACCATGGCAATAGCTGTCTCTCATCAAGTTTTGTTGACAATAGTATGTACAAGTACTAAAGGAAATTTCTTAAGTCAAAATTAGTCGAATTTAAAAAAAAATATATAAGTTTCAGAATAAATCAAATTTTCAATATAAACAAGAGGGTATAGAAAATCAACATCACCGGCCAATTGTTGAGTTGTACGCCACCTGTCTGTCGCATTGAAGGTGTTAATTCTCGATTCAAATTTTTAATTGAATTAAAGTGGAACAATAGCGAAATTCGAGGTGTTTCGCTTATTTAGGTACGTTTCAAGCGGTGCTTGATTAATTCAATTAGTGTTAATTTAATTTTTTTGTTAGTCGCTCCTGCTAGCCTTGGTCATGTTGTTCGATTTTCGTTTTGAGATTTGGAATTAGAAACACTATATATTAAATAATTGGGGTATTTAAAATTGTGTTTTATTCTATACTAGCGACCCGCCCTCGCTTGGCTTCGGAAACTGTAATTTATTATTGATTTCACCACTATTTAATGGATGTTATTATACATATAAACCTTCCTCTTCAATCACTCTATCTATTAAATAAAACCGCATCAAAATCCGTTGCGTAGTTTTAAAGATTTAAGCATACATAGGGATATAGGGACAGAGAAAGCGACTTTGTTTTATACTATGTAGTGAAGTAGTTGTATTGTTACAATTCAATCAATATCAGTACAGTATAAAAGCATTACTGCTTCACGATAAAAATGGGCAAGGTCGTGCTACCTATCCGTGCCGACTCATAGGACCTCCTACCAGTATCAGTAAATATCAGTAAAATATCCAGTAAATAAGTTGCCTATTTACTTTTGGTGGAGCGCATTGTGAGTTTACACTAATAACAATCGCCATCTTGCGTAATTTAAAAAAAACTAGTGTCCCTGCAGTAGTCGAAATTCGACTATAATTAATTGAAATTATAAGTTTAAACATTATTATGATTCTATTGTCAAACACTATTATAATTCGATAATATAATCACAGTATTCGCCAAAACTGCACTATAGATCAATAAAATTAAAGACAAACATTATTAATCTATTTTCAATTCGACCACAGACTTTAAACAATAACAAAAGTTTCCCAATTGACAGTAAACAAAGAGTAAAAAACAAAGACATGGGGTAGTGTGTGTAATGTTTTCATTATGCATTATTTAAAAAAAAAAATTGCATTGTGCACTTCTTCTCTATATTTTCTATAAGTGTGAGAAATTTCATACTCCTCAGTCCGCGCAATTTTCGTAAAAAGGGGTCCAAAGTTTTTGCTTCACATATTAATATAATAATATAGATTACAAAAAATCCCGATATTTCTTTTCATTTTAATTTCCAGTCAAATATTTACTTAGACTACACCGACGACCACATTTTTTTAATGAGAGCTCTCACGAATAAATAACTGATTATGTTGCCAAATTGGACGTGGTAAAGTTGGTAGTTACTCTCTCATTATCGTGTGCCATTTTAATTGGGCCTCGTTTCAAATTAATTCGCTACTAGGTCAAACACTTTTTCGGGTTAATTGAGATTGATAAGTGTATCAAACATTTTAAATTACCATAAAAAATTGATTTGAAGTATTTTTTTATTTCATAATAGCAATTTCTTATGGTCATTGTATACCTAGTCATTATATAGACGTTATAATATATTAATAGACATTTTAGGCAAGTTTTAGTGACCTAAAGACGGACCTACAGATAGTCAACCACTATGAGATTTGAGTCCTGAGTCTCTGTTTTAAGGTATAACGGCCACCTAACCCTTCCAAACGAAGTAAATTACCGCTTTACAGCAGAAATGATTGTATCTAGCCCTTCGCGACTACTACCAGTGGCTATGCAAACGTTATGTTAATGGTAGGCAGCGGCTTGGTTCTGTCCCGGCATTGTTGACGTCCGTGGACGACAGTAACCATTCAGGTGAGTGGTATGATCGTCTGCCTACAAGGCCAATAAAAAAAAAAATTGCGCATTTCATTTTTATTACATTACTGTTCTTTCACTATGGAAGTCATTTGTGTACATTTATTTAGTACGTATTTCGTTTCAAAAATTGGTATCTCCTTGCTAGATTCGAACATCGACATCGTCGCATCGCTCGATACGAATGCAGCGGGCGTCTTATATTCTAGACCAGGCTGTTTGAAGTTGAAAGATTATGCATTTAGTGGGCGTTTAGTGGGCTTTCACTAGCCGGTACCAAGACTGTCGTGATGTAACAATGCGTTACGCATTGAACAATGTTTTACAATAAATGTGAGACTAAATTTATAAGTTAGTCTGGGTAGATAACAGCGTTGGTTCACCCATCTACGCAATAAGTATCCAAAAATGAAATTCAACAAAAAGAAAAAAAAAAACATTTATTCAAGAACTCAAATAATGATGTGTTTATCTGCTTGTACACAAAATTCGGGTGGACCGCAAAAAGGCGAAAATAACATTTTCCCCGAGAACCGTCATCATAAAATTAATTTTCATTTGTAGCGAATTTTCTCGTCGCACACACCTTTAGGATAAACACATCTTTTTAACCGTTCCCATTCAAATACGGCGCATTGAAAAGAGTCACAAAGAATCGGAGTTTAATCTTTTCAGGAAGCGGGCGACCCACGTTTCAACTGTCAAATAAATAAAGGCCCCGAACCGGTAATTTAACGGTTCTCGAACGTCAAACGTGAACGATTACGTTTTTGGTTTTTGTATCGTGTTTGGTTCAAGCTGCGCGCTGAAGCGAATTTTAACTTTAACTACTAAATCGATTTTTTTTACTTTCAAAAATTTGCAACTGCTTTTTGAAGTTGTATTTTTTAATTTATGTATTGCTTATGTAGGTGGGTGAGCTCACGGCCCTGGTATGCCACCACCCATTTTTAGGCAACAGCTCGGCTTTGCCCCTGGCATTGCTGAAGTCCATGAGCGACGTAACTACTCACCATCAGGTGGCCCGTATGCTTGTCTGTCTACAAGGGCAATAAAAAAAAAACACGTCAAGACATAAGTTCTAAGCCTCAGCTTTAACAGTACAACGGCTACCCTACCCTTCAAACTGAAACGCATTACTGTTTCACCGTAGAAATAGGCAGGGTGCTGGTACCTATCCGTGCGGACTCAAGATGTCCTGCCGCCATTAAAATGGGCAGGGTGATGGTACCTATATTAAGACTTTTTCAAAATTTATGATATTGCGCTTATTATTATTATTTTGCCCTCCACTGGGGATGGAGGGCGGGGCATGTTGGAGTCGAACCGACTAAAGCCTCCTGTCGCTCAACAACTCACGTCCGAACCCCGCATGACAGAACTCATCAAAAGGCAAAGGGTGGAATGTGAAGCGCTTAATGCGGAGCACATCTCTCTCATCACCCTCTCTCTCAGGTCGCCGGACCGACGGTCGTCGTCGCCACGACCACCTGACCTCTCGGGTTATGATATTACTATACGAAGCCCACCTAGATAGCGCCGATCAGAATGGTTTATCTTACGGAATAACCAGCTGAGTCAGAATCAGCGTGGGTCAAGGATAGCCGGCCTTCCATCACCCAGATGCTCTTGCGTAAAACGCGTGCAGAGCAGCTTGCAAGCAGTCTTCTTATAAGCTACTCAATGATATTGTACTAGTTTTTTCAGAGGCCCTGAAGCAACAACGATTCTAGCCTATATACAAAACTGCATGCAACTTACCTTTTGTACGGACTTGTATGCTCACAATATTACTACTATGATTTCAAAAAGAAGGTATGATAATTCTAATAAGTAAAATATCTAATTAGCTTTTAAAATAGAAGGAAATGCTTTTTTTAGATTTAATTGGCAGCAATTCATTTCTCGATTTCTTAATAGATTAAATTTTATTTTATTTTCTTGGACCACACAGTTTTCTTGGTTTGGTGGAGCGGTAGCACGACAGTATTGACAATACGGGTCGTACGAGGTCGCACGCTATGTCGCGACGTCACGTCCATTATTTCCGGACACCTACGGGTCTTCTTCTGTATTTTCCACTCGAGTAAAATCCGTACCACCTCTTTCCATTATCAGAAGTAGGCAGATCCATTTAGTATTTGCAATTGAGGTTGTGAGATCTTTCGGTCGATCCTCATCTAAAAACTACTTGATGTTCAACTTATATTTGTTAGGGAATTATCGCAATATGCTACCTCCAATCGTGGCTATTTTGGATAGTAAATTAACCCTTCACACGACCCACTGAGTTTCTCGGCGGATCTTCTCAGTGGGTTGCGTTTCCGATTTGGTGGTAGATTCTGTGCAGCACTGCTCTTGCTAGGGCCAGTGTTAGCAACACCTCCAGTTTGAGACCCGAGAGCTCACCTACACGCTAGGGTAAAGCTGATATAGCCTCCCAAGGCTATCAGCATAGGTAAGGAAAAAAATATACTTTGGTACTGTCGTTTAATGGTTATGAGTACGATAGTGGTGAAAGTATCTGGCCAAAAGCGTGTTTGTTGAAAGATAGCCGCTATACAAATACAACAATTATCAGTCATATTTCTAGTTGGGTAAGCCACAAAATTTCCTTGCATCCAGTTTTTACGAAATTCCCTTTTAAATGAATCTAAATACCTGCGTTAAGACAAAAGGTTTATCTTTATAATTAGTGGTACTCATCACCAAACAATACACCTTTGGTTTGTATCTAGATATGAATTATTTGCTTAACACCCATACATTAGTTGCGCCCGAATAAAAGGGCTCCGTTTGCCAAATATACGCGAATGAGTCTGCGAAATCTACGTGCATTTATCTTGGACTAAGTCCATCATAATAATTATTGCGTAGTTGGGCGCGAGTGTCAGCGACTTTTGCTAATTAGCTTATAAAAATATTATCTTACCTACTAAACAATATGCAGTATGTCTTGATTTAAGTTACACCAACCAATTTACATTTGAACTAACAGCGGAGATATCGTTTTCATTCATGACAGAATTTTGCGTTTCACTGCAAACTGACTGATTTTGACAATGTAATGGTTAAATATAATTTCAAATTTAGTACATATATTGGTACATTCAATTAACTTCTTCTTAACTTTTTTCCAGTCTTCGCAAAGAACGTTTTTTAAAGTTACGGAATTTTAGCATAATTTATTTTAATCACAGAGTGTAATTGTATAAATAAAAAGCTGTTTTTTCCAAGCTTAAATCAAATATACACTTACATACATAGTTATTTAGGTATTCAATTGAAGTGAAAACTTAAGGAACAATTTGAAAAAAATGTCTCTAAGTCATACCCCACCTTACTCGTAAGAGCCGGAGGCGTGAACAAACACCGCTTTGTTGGGCCGGTTTTCCTTTTGTTGTTCTAACTCTTATATGTTTATACAAACAGTGTTATACTCGTAGTTGGCAACATATTATCATTACCCGAATTTTGATTACAGTCATTCGATGAAAGAATCAATTTTTTATGTGAATTCATTCGATAAATTGTTGATTTTGTTGAACGTCAAAGTATTAAGTAGCTCAACGGTTCTGAAAATACTTACAGTACCAAGAAGACGTGCCGGATAAATTTTGTGACCGTGTTTTCGTTATATTTTTGTTTACATATTATGTTCTTTTTTATTGCCCTTGTAGGGCCTTGTAGGTTGTAAACGAACATACGGCCCACCTGATGGTGAGTGGTTACCGTCGCTCATGGATGTTAGCAATGCCTGTGGCAGAGACAGCCGCTGTCTACCGCGGAGTACTCTCTGCAAATTTTATCAAGGATATATATGTCGCAGCAGTCAGGAAACGCTGTGGAGGGAAGTTCGTTGTATAGCTGGACGATATAACACAAAAGCTATCTATGCAAAGGAAATGTGATGAACGCAGTGGTTATGGGTGGTTTGGAAGAACCTCAGTGGCGGGCGGTGCAATGATAAGAACTTGATGACAAAATCATCTCAAACAATTCCGCAGAGCACTCCCCGTGAGACATACACTAGAGAACATAGAGAGAACAGAAGCCATTCCACAGACCCGGCCTTTGAGAGCTATGCTTTCATCGCAAAAAAGTTTCAGAGACGAAAACGCCGAATCCGATTTTGTTCGGCAAAAAATTAAATAAAACTCTAGTTCATTTTCAATTTGACAACGAAACCGAAAATGCGTCATTTCAAATTTCTTAACCCGATTCGAAGTTTAAAGAAAAGAGGGCACTTTCTTTTCAACGGAGGTTTTTCGAAAAGCTTTTACTTGCCGTGGAAAATTAAAAAAGTTTTCCTCGTCCAGTCCGGTGGGGGAGTTCATTACATTCCACATCTTTAACGTAGTTCGAATCATTCAACTCAAAAATGTACATTGGCGGCGCCATCCCTCGGGGTGAAACTTTCATAATTTTATTTTATTATTTCATCTTTTGTTTAGTTCAAAAATCGTTTCTAACATTTAATTGGTTCTGATAAAAAACATTGACCATTAAATGTATCTGAGTGTGAATTCGCATTTCGTTTGTAACGTGTGTTCAAACTAAGGTACTTAATTAGCGAGCTATTTTAACATTTATTTCTGATAAACGTTTTTTCCGTAAATCTTGATATTTCTAATTAGTCTTTTAAATTATATAATCCAGAGTTCAAAGAGACCTTTCTTATGATGTTTAGTGTATTATTTTTTATTTGTGCTGTAAAAGCAATCAAATCTGAGTTGGATATTTTTACTTGTATATTAGTAACGTTTATAAAAATGCTCAAGGGCATCCTCCACGTTAGTAATAGGTCAGTAGTGTAATTGTTTATTGTGAATAAAATTATTTCCTTACATAATAAGTTCGATTAGCTTTCGTTATCGTGTTGTTCTGTCGTAATTGTAAGGAACGTTGTATACAAATTCAGCACTATATGTTTTGTTTTGTCGTGTGCACATAACTTATGTTGCAAGCCAGATTTTGTTTCTTTTACTTGTATTTTTTATGTATCTTTTTAGCTTCTGATGTGTATTGTGAGCCTTATAAATGAATAAATAAATAAATGATAGAATGCATTATCGCTACAATCTGTCTGATAACATACCTTTAGAATACCATTACAAAATTTTCCGTAAGAGCAAATTTACTAAGTCAAGTAGTCAATAAATAGTGTGTGTAGAATTTAAAGCTCATGTATTTATGATGGACTGACTCGGTGGTGTAGTATTTAGCGCCCTTGACTGTAACGCAGAGATTCTTAGGTTCGACTTCTACATCGGGCAAACATTCGTGTGATGAGCAGGTTTGTTTTCTCTTTGCCTGGGTGTTTAATTATTACTACTGTTTACTTACTACTACTACTCATTACTATTACTGGTGGTAGAACTTCTTGTGAGTCCGCACGGGTAGGTACCACCGCCCCGCCTATTTCTGCCGTGAAGCAGTAATGCGTTATGGTTTGAAGGGTGGGGCAGCTGCTGTAACTATACTGAGACCTAAGAACTTATATCTTTTTTTTTTCTTTTTTTTATTGCTTAGATGAGTTGACGAGGTCACAGTCCACCTGGTGTTAAGTGGTTACTGGAGCCCATAGACATCTACAACGTAAATGCGCCACAAACCTTAGGTTATAAGTTCTAAGGTCTCAATTATAGTTACATATCTCAAGGTGGGTGATGCACTTACGTTGTAGATGTCTATGGGCTCCAGTAACCACTTAACACCAGGTGAGCTGTGAGCTCGTCCACCCACCTAAGCAATAAAAAAGTATCTATGTCTATTTAAACGTATATACGTATTTATGTCAGTCTCTAGTACCCATAACACAGGGAATCCTAAATTTGTTCCTAGTTGTTTATTTATTTGTTACTAGCTGACCCGGCAGACTTCGTAGTGCCTCAATCGATAAATAAAAGACCTAAACTTTTGTATAAAATAAACTTAAACAAAAGGAATCCGTCCGACGGGGGACACGTCAAAGGAAAAACAAAATTGTTATTTTTATTGCATTTTAACAATTTTCATATTTATCTACCTTTTAAACCTTCTCTGGACTTCCTCAAATAATTTAAGACCAAAATTAGCCAAATCTGTTCTGGAGTTTTAGCGAGACTAACGAACACCAATTCATTTTTATATATATAGATTTTTATATGATACAATAATCGAATTAACTTAATTACATCAATACTTTTTTTTGTAATCTAAGAAAAAGAGAAAGTTTCCAAGCTTCAAACGGACTTAAAATAAAATCTTAAGTGGCTTTCCATTCAAAAGACTAAAACCAAATTAGCGAACTTATTAGGGACTCTAAAAATATAATGGACCAATTTATAATCAATATTATGTGTCCTTAATTGCGTTGAAATACCTATGGAAATTAGATACACTTTTTTTTTTACTTTCCTCTTATACCTTACAAATATAAAGGCTTATAATTACGAACTTCTGAAACTTCTCCGTCAGGGACACGCGTTCTTATTTTTAATATCTTAAACACTTACTTAATTAAATTGTAACCGTAAAGCTGGGTAATGACTTTTTATTAACAATGTAGGGTTATGGTCGTAGATTTGCAGTTAAACAGTTATGTGCTCTGAGTGATTGCTTGAGATGATCCCATCATCTGGTTTTTATCATCGCATCGTCCGTCACTGGAGTGGAATTCATGCATAGTACCTGCCAAACAGCAACACTCGGACCGTCGGTCTACTGAGAAATATTACCCGATTCATGGAAGAACTTGCCCTTGTCGCTACCTCCTAAAAGTCCCACCCTTAAAACAGATTGCATAACTGTTTCAAGGCTAAAATAAGTAGGACCATAGTATATACGATAAAAGTACCAACGCTCAAAATAAAAAACCCGTTGAACGATAATAGTATTATATCTGTCCATGTCATCAAATTGCAAATATTTTCTTTTTGCATGCAAGTCAAGCCGGAACTTTTGATGAGAAAACTTTCGTTGAAGATACGGAAAAAGTTCGTTTGTCAGTTAGTAAATTAACATGGTTTTGTTTTGTTCGTAGCATTTTTTGTAAACTGTTGAAAACGTACTGAATTTCCAGTTTTAGAGCGGACAGAGTTATGTTTGCTTTAAAAGCTGTAACAGGCCGCCTGCCATCAATGACATTTGAGTTAGCTCCTGGTAATACTAGCGGTACTGAAAATGTAATTTAGTTACAACGAAATTTGTAAAAAGAGCTAGCTTGTGGCTATATCCGTGGTATTACTGATGTTTATATAGACAAGGATGACCATTTACCATCCGGAGTAGTACGATTGTTTGCCTTCTCTTCTGAGACGGAGTTTCGCATGCCTACGACCCCTTTAGGAAACAGTCTCCAGCCCGGTAATTATGTGGCATTGACAGCGGTGCGCTATCAGTATTTTAGCGTACCGCTGGTTGCGGTTTCTACGAAGCTGTCGTTCTACGGATCTGCTCTCCACGCCTCTGTCCGGGTTCTATCTCGAGCGAGGATCGGACTGTTAGGCCTGCAGGGGAATCTTTTAGTCGGTGGACCTTTGAAATCTTCGGTCCCATCCTTTAAAATTTTTAATCCCGGCCTATAACATCTTCGGGCACTGACTCCTAAATACTCCGCACCTTCCCTAGATAAGACAACCTCGTATTATGGTTGAACTTCAGCTTAATTTTTATAACGAAATACTTACTGTAGGAATAACAGAAAACGTAAAAAAAGAGAGACAGGACCAAATTCCCTCCGTAGACTCAGAGATTACGAATGGTGAAGTCGGCATTATCGACAATTTGAACTACCTTCGTTTGTATGGATTGAGATGGAAGAAGCTGTCATTTGGGAAACATCGACCTTAAGAACTCCAATACTATCGGTGCATTACAGAAATAACACTGGTTATCAATATCATCACTATAATAAAAAGTCGAGAAGGTTTAATATTTTCTTTATAACTTTAATTAAATCCAATTTAAATGCAGCATCTGTTTCAGAGCTAAGACCTGTTCAAATTATACTGGTATTCAAGATAACATTGGACAACAGAAGGCCATTATCAAATTAACCGGAATGGAACCCCTATAAACGCTACACAGGCCGCGACCAATGTAATAGGGTTTGTCTGAAATATTCACGTGTTAAATTAATGGTAGCTGTCGTAAATTATACCTCATATGGAGGTCACTATCACCTGTTTCGTGTTAAAAGGGCTCTTTAAAATCCTCGCCAAATACCCGTACATAAGCGTAGATGATATATTTCCTGTCCCTTTTGCTTAGTGATGTGCTTTAGTGATTTAGATTTCGTAACTATTCTAAGTGTTTTCCATTCGAGTCTGCACAAGTTTAGTTTGGTGTTTTTTTTTTATTGATTCGCCGAGGTGATACTTCTTGTCCTAGTGTAACCCTAGTTGAAGATATGGTACAGTTCACCATACTTGTCAAACTCGTTAAAGAGCTCGTGCTACTTATCAGTTGCTTTAAGCATTATGATATAATTAAAAAAAAGCACCCGGAACCCAAACCTAAATGTTGATTCCACAATTCGCCTTCAAACATAGCATCGAAGTCTCAATTTTACAGTTAAACGGCTGTCAAACCATTCAATCCGGAATTCATTTAAACTTTGTAATAGAAATAAACAGTACACACGCATCTCAATACCAACACACCTTACTGGTGGTGGAACCTCTTGGGAGTCCGCACGGGAAGGAACCACCACCCTGCCTATTTCTGCCGTGAAGCAATAATGCGTTTCGGTTTGAAGGGTGGGGCAGCCGTTATAACTATACTGAGACCTTAGAACTTATATTTTAACGTGGGTGGCGCATTTGCGTTGTAGATGTCTATGGGCTCCAGTAACCACTTAACATCAGGTGGGCTGTGAGCTCGTCCACCCATCTAAGCAATAAAAAAATAAAAAACTTAGATCACATAATATGTTTTATTTCTTTGCTTGTATCCACTTACGATACATTTACTAACATTCATTTAGTAATTAATCTTAATCCGCAATTTTATTATTAGATTATTTTAATTGTTTTAGTGGTCACCATATTTAGGTATTCTATAACACTTCCACAACTGACACAAATCTAATGACAGCTCGTATTCTAAAATCCGTCTAAGACTTAGAGTGTAGAGTATGCCAAAAAATTGGACAGTAAATTGGAGAGTATTAAGCGGTAGGCAGCGGCTTGGCTCTGCCCCTGGCATTGCTGAATTCCATGGGCGACGGTAACCGCTCACCATCAGGTGGGCCGTATGCTCGTCTGCCTACAAAGGCAATAAAAAAAAAAAAAAACATTCTCCAAAAAAAATATTTCTATTCGTTCACGTACCTTGGTTTTGTTTGTGCATTAAAAAAAACTTATAATCTATCGATCTAAAACATTTCTAATCATCGAATGCACATAGGTGACGTCATCGCATTAGTGGTAAATGCCTTCGATCCTATCTTGACACATTGACAGAATAAGTTTCATTATTTAAAACAACTCTATTTTGTCTATCTTTCCTACCATGACTTGAAACAGCAACGCCAAACCAGATTTTCTAAAAATATCATTACCATCTTCTTTCACTGTCTCATGATAATCAAATTCAATTTATATCTGCAACAACGCAATGACCAAACGTATAAAATAACATTTTTATTCCCTACACAAACCGTAGAATAAGTAAAATGAGGGCTTTAAAATAAATGGCTATTTTTATGATGGTGACATGACAGCAGTATAGCGCAACATGTTTGGTTATGGCAGGTTATCAGAACTGAAAATTTTCAGAGCTCAACAGAAATGTGTTTAGAAAATGGAAATGTTAGAAAATTTCCAAATCATTCCGAAATGGGGTTTTCCTGTGGGCCAAAGCGTTAAGCCTTCTTCGTGTACCGTCGGATTTCCAATTACGGATCTGCAATGTCTTGTCAAATGTTAAATAATAAATTGATGGTGTATTCACGTTTTTTTTTAATTTATTGCTTACATGAGTGGACGAGCTCACAGCCCACTTGGTGTTAAGTGGTTACTGGAGCCCATAGACATCTACAACGTAAATGCGCCACGCACCTTGAGATATAATTCTAAGGTCTCAGTATAGTTACAGCGGCTGCCCCACCCTTCAAACCGAAAAGCATTACTGCTTCACGGCAGAAATATCCAGTGCGGTGGTACCTACCCGCGCGGACTCACAAGAGGTCCTACCACCAGTAAGAACGAAATCACGTCCAATGAAATAGCTTTTAATGATCTATTCCATCTAGAAATTCAATAAAACACACGACATTCGTATTGAAAAGTTGATTATTTTTTAACAATACATAAAACAATTACTATTTTAAATATTAATTTACTTAAATAATTTAATTCGAAACTAAAATCACAAAAGGCTAGATTACAACAATAGTTTAATGCAAATCACACCAGCGTTATTAAGTTTCGGAGGATCTTCCACAACTTCGTCATTACTTGGGCTCCCGCAAACCATCAAACTTGACTGATGGGTCGGCTCGATGCATAATTGATTAGAGCCATTTCGACAACGATGAAAATGGATTTTGTCCTTACGTACCTATTTACAATTTACTTGGTAAATAAATGAAACAATGTTTTTCCGGGTTCGATAATCAATTACACAGAATATATTGATTAAAGCCACGTCACAAAAAAACAGTTATTAATTTTAATGTAATGTCGTCGTGGCCTAAAGGATAAGACGTCCGGTGCATTCGTATATAGCGATGCAACGGTGTTCGAATCCCGCAGGCGGGTACCAATTTTTCTAATGAAATACGTACTCAACAAATGTTCACGATTGACTTCCACGGTGAAGGAATAACATCGTGTAATAAAAATCAAACCCGCAAAATTATAATTTACGTAATTACAGGTGGTAGGACCTCTTGTGAGTCCGCACGGGTAGGTACCACCGCCCCGCCTATTTCTGCCGTGAAGCAGTAATTCGTTTCGGTTTGAAGGGTGGGGCAGCCGTTGTAACTATACTGAAACCTTAGAACTTATGTCTCAAGGTGTATGGCGCATTTACGTTATAGATGTCTATGGGTTCCAGTAACCACTTAACACCAGGTTGGCTGTGAGATCATTCACACATCTAGGCAAAAAAATAAAATTGACAATATTTTGAAATGAACTAAATGCTTTGATGACAATGATCAATTAAAAACTTGATTAAGCTTCGATCTTATCTAGTACTCGAAGGTTTTAGAGCAACGAAAACTGTAGGTAGATAGTTCGATTTGACCCGGTTCACGTAATTGGGTATTTCAGATCCTAAGCTAATAAACCGAGATCAAAGGTATCTTGTAAATACAATGAAATTAAACACGGGTCGGATTGATCAGAAATTTGCAAGGTGTTTGCTTTTTGAAGTGTCTTCGCGCTGTTCATTATACATAAAATTTCCTGAAATCCACCATCTTAGTACAAATAATATTAAAATTGCGTATGTGATTGAAAATTTAAATAAGTAGAAGCGTCTCGAATGTCCAGTCAACATCGATAATTATACGGTACTATTTTTTGTGTCTATTCGTTGAAGAAAACAATACAATGATGTTTACATAAACCTGAAACCTTTTTTTCTGTCTCTTTGCTTGTACGCTCCCCTAATTGAGAAAATTCAATTAATTTTGATTCAGTTTCCAAGAATTGACTAAGATATATTTCAAGAAATTTATAGATTTTAAGATACGATGTTCCAAAGATAAAAATTTTATTGAATTATTTTTGGAATTTACATTGATACTTTAAGATGTTAATAAGAAATCCTAGAAATATTATTAACATACTTTACATGTTAAGTAGCTCTGTTCCATTTTCATAGCCAAAACACTGAACCGATTTAAAGAAAATTCGGTATGTACCTAAATAGCGTAATCCTAGAAAATAATGTAGCTTACCTTTATCCCACTAATACGCATGGGACTCCGCCCACGCTATACAAAGCGTAGTTAGTCTACGTAGATAAAGAAGCTATAAACGAAAACCCAGTATTTTATATCTTGACTGCTGTACCATAAGATCTATACGATTTCCAGTCAGAATAGAAGTTTTGTTAGAGATATTTGGTATGAAGGATTAGGCGTCTTGGCTTAGATGGGTGGATGAGCTCACAGCCCACCTGGTGTTAAGTGGTTACTGGAGCCCATAGACATCTACAACGTAAACGCGCCACCCACCTTGAGATATAAGTTCTAAGGTCTCAAGTATAGTTACAACGGCTGCCCCACCCTGCAAACCGAGACGCATTGCTGCTTCACGGTAGAAATAGGCAGGGTGGTGGTACCTACTCGCGCGGACTCTCAAAAGGTCCACCAGTAAAAAATCACTCTATTGTCTTGTGTGTTATCATTACAGTAGTTACGGAGTAATGGTCGCAAACAGGAAAACTATTGCTTTGGGCCGTCGAGCATGGAATGTTAACATTTATTTAATTTTCATCGTATCTCTAATCCTTAAACTTCTTCGGAAAATATTAATTGGACAGTAAATAAGTAATATTCTTTAAAGAAAATCCCGTTTATATACCTAGCTTACGTCATCACTATTGGAAAGGCAATTAGTCCGCTCGGAGTTGTAATTCAAGCTTTATCATTTATAAATTTTATACTTTATAATTACACTGAGCTGACAAGCATGAAGATACCTTTAATTTTACGTACTTTTCAATAGAATTAATATTTGGAGCACTCAGGTTTAAAATTTGTTCTCAGAGAGATGGTCCTTTGATTTAACTGTTTGTTTTTAAACGACACAGTACACAGATATTTCAGTATTGTGAGTATTTAGTAAAAATATATATTCGTTACAACATAAATAAAATAAAGGTATGGTAATGTAAATTTTACCTACCTAAACTAGGTTCTTGACGGGCCCATTTCCCGTTGGACCGATGACTTGCGGCGATATGCTGGAAGTGATTGGATGCGGAAGGAGGATCGTTCATTGTGGCGGACTATGGAAAAGGCCTACATCCAGCAGTGGAGAGACACAGGTTGATGATGATGATGATGAGGTTCTTGAGTTTAAAAAAAATGTCGCAGGTAATAAATAACGCGTTCTATTTTGAAGGGTAGGATAGTCGTTGAAGCTCTCTGATATCTATCTTCTAGAACTCTCTCTGCAAGACATCATGTAGGATTAGTCTATTCGCGTTTCTAGACCATGTTTGTATAAAATATAATTGACTAGCTTTTGCCCGTGAGTTCGTCCGCGTAGTTCAGTATTAATGCTTCATTTTAGAACAAATTTGGTTAGCATAAAAAACGTTTTAGTGAGCCAGCCTTAACATATAGACATATGCTGTCGCGGACTTCTTTTAGATCTTTTAAAGAGGAACAATTCTCTCATACATTACTGTTTTCGTAGCGCATGCAGTTAAAGCTCTCAAAAGGGAAAAAAAACCCGATTTTGAAACATTCTTTATTGGTGCTACGCCTGCATTGGTCTTAGCGTAATGTTATATAGCCTATAGCTTTCCTCGGTAAATGGGCTATCTAACACTGAAATAATTTTTAAAAGACCAGTAGCTCCTAAGATTAGCGCGTTCAAACAAACAAACTCTTCAGCTTTATAATATTACTAGCGACCCGCCCTCGCTTCGCTTCGGAAACATTTAATTTTATTATTGATTGCTGAGTCCCGCGATGTTACCCGCAGTTACCTGCGAGGCGAAGCTAGTCTAAAAAAAGTAGCCTAAGTTACTCCTTATATCATCAGCTACCTATCAGTGAAAGTCTCGAAAAATCGGTCCACCCGTTCTAGAGACTATCCGGAACAAACAGATAGACAGACGGACAAAAATTGTAAAAAAAAATTATTTTGGGTGTATGTACCGTCCCGTGTATATATTCATATGCATGTAGTAAACAGCGGTTATTTCAATATTACAAACAGACACTCCAAATTTATTTATATTTATAAATTACAGGAGACCATATTTCTTGTGCCGAATCCCTAAATTGCATGACTGTTTGTCCCTTAGCTGTTTGACGCGACGTTCATCGCTCCGTCCATTTTAAGCTGTAATTTGGAATTAATTAATTCGCATCTCGACGGGAGTTGCGTTTGTTTATCATGTTCATTTCGTCTGCTCTAGAAAAGCTGTAGAGCTGTGATCCGTGTTCAGCTTAACATCGTCTCTTACGAAATCTCATTTAAACGACCTCCGCCTACAAGAGTTTTGTTGTAGCTCTACAATAATAGAGTCTGGCATCGAGAGACGTTTGATTTTATCTAGATTCGTTTTAATTTAAGTCTTTGCTTTTGTAAATTAACTTAGAACTGTAAATAGACAAAAGCACTAGGTTTGGATATGTACTATAATGAAACTATAATGAAATCACTGATAATGAAAGTCCAAATAGATAGTGTGCTCACAAATCATTTACATACCTAATACCGTTTAGAATGCTATGACAAATTGGTATAAAACCTTTTTTATTGTTGTGGTTGTGGTTTTTGACATTACTTTTGAATTTTGAATTTTGAAAATTTTGGAATGTCTTAGATTTGACATTCTCTTTTTTCCGTGCTATTTATTGTACGCGAATTATAAAATTTCCAAAAATAAAAATTTTATACGTGCAATCCTCAAGAGTTTATTTATTAAGATCCTCGCCCATCCTAATCCTACAGTCCACTACAGAGGAGGAACATTTTTCCACCGGGCAACATATTCCCTTTCGTTATCTCCAAGGTAACATTAATAATATGGTAATATAATATTAGTGTTAAGGATGTGAAAACAAAACATTAGTTTCACCTCCGGATATTTCACGACATAATCCTTAATTAGTGTACGGCCTAATGATTGTAATTAGACCTGTGTAATATTAAGGAAATAGAGAAAAAAAACAGCGGAATTATGTCAGTCAAATTTTCCTTGAATATCTTTTGTTATTGCTTAGCTGGGTGGACGAGCTCATGGCTCACCTGATGTTAAGCGGTTACCGGAGCCCATAGACATCTACAACGTAAATGCCGCCGCCTATCTTGAGACATGCGTTCTAAGGTATCCGTTTTTACGGTACAACGGCTTCACCACTCTTCAAACCGAAACCCATTACTGCTTTACGACGGGAAGGGACCCATTACTGCTCCACGAGAGGAGTGAGTGTGTAGATGACGGTTGATAGAAGAGAATGGAAAAGAAAAAGTAGCTGTGCCGACCCCACCTAGTGGGGCAGTTGTTGTAACTATACTGAGACTAACTTATATCTCAAGGTGGGTGGCGCATTAATTTACATTGTATAATAATATGTCTATGGGCTCCAGTAACCACTTAACACCAGGTGGGCTGTGAGCTCATCCACACATCTCAGCAATAAAAAAGTGTGCATTATTTTATTTAAAACATATTAAATAATATTATGATAGTGGTCAGAATGTTGTAAGCAGTCGAAGAAACGGCCCACCTGATGTTGAGTGGTTACCGTCGCCATGGACATCAGCGATGCCAGGGGCAGAGCCAAGCCACTGCCTATCGTTCAATACTCTCGTAATATGTCAATCTGGGCTTATCATATTTTGGGACACTAATATACCATACTAGTGTTGTTAAGTGATTTAAATGTAATTTTCACCTTAAATCGTTCAAGTCGTTTTCTTCCAATCAATCTTCGTATACAGAAACTATTAATAATCATAATAATTTTGAATAATACAGTAACTACTGATGATTTTAAATTTAACTTTCATTTCTATTGAATAGAAAAAATCTCTCCTATTTATAAATATTTTGTGTATACATTTTTATAACAAGAAACTGGGGCTTAAGTGTTCTTAATTTCGAGACGATCATTAATCATTATAATGTAGAATATAGAATTTCTTTATGCTCGCTGTGGGCGTGCTTCAAAGTTTTTATTTTATTTTGGGAAGAATAGAATTAACGATTATTTTTTTATAACTGAATAATTCGAAATTAAAATCTGAGTTCGTACAATTTTGATATTTCTCTTCTAATCAGTAAATTTAATCTATTCGTAGCTTAAACGGGAATGCTCTGAAATAATATTCTCAATGATTTCGTCAAATTATTTTGTCGTTCTCCATGTCTGTCGACATTTTATTCTTGTTGTAACCTGGAACAACTTCGCTCATAGATGTACATTGTGAAAATACAATCAAGTCAAGAAAATACAAGTCAAATGCAAATAGTGAATACATTTATCTATTCGTATTTATTTTATTTTATTTGCCCTTGTAGGCAGACGACCATACGGCCCACCTGATGGTGAGTGGTTACCGTCGTCCATGGACTTCAGCAATGCCAGGGACAGAGCCAAGCCGCTGCCTACCGTAATACTTTTAGGGTTAAGTTTCTCGTTTAGACCTCCTTTTTTTGGTCATGAGGAAATCGCCGGACTTCCACCCTCCACTGGGGATGGCGAGCGGAGCATGTCGGAGTTGAACCGGCTAAAACCTCCTGTCGCTCAACAACCAGCATTCAAACCTCGCATGAGACAGAACTCATGAAAAGGCAAAGGGGAGAAAGTGAAGCTCTTAGTGCGAAGCACTAATCACCCTCCCCCTCGGGACGTCGGACCGGCGGTCGTCGGCGCTACGACCACGGGCCCTCTCAGTCCAACTAAAACCTCCTTTCATTCAACAACCAACGTCTGAACCTCGCATGAAACAGAAATTAATGAAAAAGCAAAGGGAGAAAAGTGAAGCGTTTAGTGTGGAGCACATCTCTCCCATCACTCTCCCCCTCGGGACGCCGAACTTTCGCGCCGAATACCCCATTTCTGTTCCTGACCGCTATGACACTTCTTTTCCTATTCTCATCTACCTTCAATTACAATAATACATATACATGTCTAGGCTTTTCGTGTGTCATGGATGTAATAGAAAACGACTTCGTTCTAAAAGAATTTGTTTCAAATTTAGATTTTTATGCCTTTAGAGTTTTGTTATCCTGTAAATAACTCACTCAAAGCATTAGAAAACGAATCATTTTTTTAATAAGTGTTAATATTTCTTTAATATCATTGGACAGTTATATTGGCGGTAGGGCGTGTGCAAGCTGGCAAATGTACTATCCCGTGAAGCTACTTCGATGGGACAGTTTTTATACACAACAATTCCGACCTTACGTCCTCATTATTAGTGGCGGTTTTACGTTGTGCCGTCTATGGGCTCGGATAACAATTAAACATACCGTTGAACACGTCCACCCATCTAGTGCGATAAAAAGCTAATGTAAAAGTGATTTGGAGATATTTGTTTTCCGAAATTCAGTAACAACGCCTGCAATAAAATGTTACGGATACTCTAAAACTGAGGTAAATAGATTATCGGCGTCTATTGGGTGTCGGGATCAGCTCGTAAACCCGAGCCTTATACGACCCACGTAGCTAACCAAAAATGTTATTATCCATTCGCCTTGTTTCCCATACGTCGCGGGACGAGGTTTTGGTACACAACGAAAATGTTTTGACTTATACGTTTTGGTGCTGCGATGCTTACGTAATGACTTTTTATAATTATGCTAGACGTACGTAAGCAATTCCGTTTATTGTATTGACGGGTTGGCAATTTCACAGTCTGTTAAACGATTGGTCAAAAATTCGAACTAAATCAAACGTAATGTCCGTGTTAAGTCCGGCACATTTTCCTGGGTAGGTTAATAGAAAATCTTCTCTAAATTCGGTACAGAAGCATAAATCGAAACTCAAAAGATGTTATACACTTTGAACCATGAGGTAAGTAATTCGTATAATATAATTAGAAAGTAATACCTACCGAATCACATGATGAGGAGAGCCGCAGACCGGGCTCAGTGGTATGGATTGGGAGAGGCCTATGTCCAGCAGTGCACGACTGTGGGCTGTTGATGATGATGATGATGATTGAACCATAAGTTTCAAATCGAATATGATGCATCAAAGTAGTGTCACCCTTCAAAACGCACTAAAAATGGATTAAATGAAAATAGTATTCGTGTATTCTGTTACTGATAGTTATCGTAGTGTCCCGATGAAAAATTGATTCTATTTAATGATCGTAAGCGGTCGTGTTAGTAAAATTCTGATTCAGCACTTAGGGAATCCCCAAACGAAAATATACCATTAAAATGTCAAGTTCACACAAGGTCAAGGTTACTTACAGGTATAATTCATCACAACTTCTTATCTTATTTTGAAAAAATGATTCTTTTTGATGATCGTAAGCGGTCGTGTTAGTTAGATTCTGATTTAGCACCTAGGGAATCCCCAAAAGAAAACACACCACTAAAAAGTCAAGGTTAGTTGCAGGTATAATTCATTAGAACTTCTTATCATAGCACCAGTATTACTGCGAATAAGTACTGTGAATTTCCGATCAGCCTTGGTTAATTCTCCTCCTTAAAGCTGGACCTCATACGCCACAACAGATGGTCTCTGAGCTATTAGAATTAGGGTCGGAGGTTTGCTGTCATCTACAGTACATTACCAGGCCTAATGCCGACAGACTCCTACTATTTTCAAACTTTGAACAACTTCTTGTCAAGGAAGCACAAAATTCCTTTCAAGAGTTTGTTGACTCCCGTACACCTGACTTCTTCAATAAGGGCCATGAAAGACTACCAATGCAAATGCAATGCAAAAATGCATCGACACCACAGGTACAGTGATAGATATTAAAAATTATAAAAAAAGCAATAACTCTCTGTACATTAGACGGCAATTTCGTAGGTAATGACCTAATGTAATGACTACAAAAAGACGCAAGATTAAACCATAACGATATTTTTAATTCATTTAAAAAAAGTACATTCAAGAAAACATATATTTTGGCAAGCCACTAAGACCCGCTGTAGTATCACATAAACATAAGCTTCTGAGGAAAATCGACAGTGCAAAAAACGAATGAATTCACAAGCGCCCAATACCTATATCATTCAGGTGCAATAAATAGGAACTTCGCACCATTAGTCCGCGATAGCGCTGTTTTATTGTAATTTTATTCGCCACATTAGAGCTACAAACGTTCGTAGAAATTCGTAATGTCAGCCTTGATTAATTAGCAGAAACGTAAGTAATAGCACACGTCTCGGAATGAATATTATGCTGATTTAATTCACGCTTAAATATAATTCTCTCGGAGAAAGCACTTTCCATTTAATCTTTATTAATAGCTATTATTAGGTATGATTTGCAGCATTAAAATAGGGAAAAATTTGGTTTCTCAAAATTCCACTCTCAATTAATTGTATTTAATGACGACCGAATCACTTACCCCATTTAATGGTAAGTGGAAAGCGTCGCTCATGGCCAACAATGCCTTGTTCAGCCAACCTGGTCATAGCTCACAGATAAGAACGTCAAGGATTGTTAACGTCGATGTTTGCTGCGACCGAGTGACAATGCACTTTTGAATCGTTTTTTTTTTTTTTTTTATTGCCTTTGTAGGCAGACGAGCATACGGCCCACCTGATGGTGAGTGATTAACGTCGCCCATGGACTTCAGCAATGCCAGGGGCAGAGCCAAGCTGCTGCCTACCGCTTAATACTCTCCACAAGCCTCGTTTGAAGAAGGACATGTCATAGCGCTCGGGAAACACCGTGGAGGGGAGCTCATTCCATAGCCGGATGGTACGTGGCAAAAAAGATCTCTGGAAACGCACTGTGGATGACCGCAGTGGCTCCAGGTAGTATGGATGAACTCTACTCCGGTAGCGGGCAGTGCGATGGTAAAAACGAGACGTTGGTATCATCTCAAACAATTCCTCAGAGCACTCCCCATGCGGTACAAAATACAGAGGGAACCGAAGTCCCTCCGCAGATCCAGAGGCTCCAAACGATCCGTGAATCGGTGTATTGCATCAACCCAAAAGAAGAAAAAAAAAACCGAAAAAGGAACATATTACGATAAACATAAGTGAATTCGCTTTCAACATCAAATAAACAAACAAACTCTGTTGCCTCAGGGACAATAGCTGCCTTAGCAAACAAACTAAATCTACTCCTTATTACATTTTATGAGATAGGCTTTCCACCGTGAGCACTACCGTTTCACTCATTATATTTATTTATTGCTTACATTAGGTAAATGTGCTCACGACTACCTTGTGATAAGTTTATTTTTTATTTTATTTTATTGCATACGTGTGTGGATGAGTTCACGGCCCACCTAATGTTAATTTGTTACCGGACCCCATAGACATCTACAACATAAATGCGCCATCCACCTTGAGATATAAGTTCTAAGGTATCTTTTTGTTTGATTTTCATTTTGTTTGTTTTTTATTTTATTACTAAACAATGCATAGAGATCGCCCTAAAGACCGCACCGCATCTAAAAGCTCTGAGTTTTTGCATTATACTTTAAAGTCATCTTCCATTTTCGTTACCATAGACGTAACTTTGACGCGGTACTAATTAATGAAAGCTATTTCCTTTCTTTTTCTTCTTTATTATGTATTCAGTTAATAAAATATAATACTTTAAAAATAGATTTTAAGTAAATTGTTTGATAATTATTGAAACTGCTAGGCATAGTAAATTAGTCTTGCCGATGCGGACATTATTTTGCATTCCAAACTGTTTTTTTTCCTATATACTATTTAGTTTAACTTAAAACATGTTTTAATAATGTTCTAAAAAACGACATTAATCATAGAATTCGGTAAGATTGTTTCTGTTTTTGAATTGTTTATTAAAATGTCTATCTAGCACGAGATGAAATTTAATATAGGCTTTTCTGCAATGACGCAACATTTTTAGCTGCCATGAAGCGGGCTCGTAGCAAGTACTTGATTTGATAGACCAATACATAATCATGGAAATTACTTTACCTTCTTTTGTTTTTATGGCTTAGATGGGTGGACGAGCTCACAGCCCACCTGGTGTTAAGTGGTCACTGAAGCCCATGGACATCTACAACGTAAATGGGCCACCCACCTTGAGATATAAGTTCTAAGATCTCAGTATAGTTACAACGGCTGCCCCACCCTTCAAACCGAAACGCATTACTGCTTCACGGCAGAAATAGGCAGGGCGGTGGTACCTACCCGCGCGGACTCACAAGAGGTCCTACCACCAGTTTTAATCCAATTCCACTTATATCTAAAACTGTAACTACGAGTCCAAAGTTTAATGAGTACGATCATGTAAAGCGCACATTATCAATGTATAACAAAAAATTTGAACATGCTACCAACTAAATCAGTGAATATTTCGTATCGATCATTTCATATGAATCATCATTAAGACAGAGAGTTATTGATTTTTTTTTTTTTTCCATCAAACTGAGTCAAGAGTGGTTTGAAGCAAATAAAAAGCTTAATTGAAAAGTCTGGAGTCTGATTAGTAACAGCTGAGTAACAATTACCATTGCTCGAGCTGAATCATGGGAAATTAGAAATTGTGATGTTTAGTAGTTGACAGCCATACCTTGAATATCGTATACTTAATATTAATGCAGTGAGAGTGAAATAAAAACAAATTAAAAATTTACAATTTATTTATACAACGGAACAATAATTACAATTTTAAGGATCGCTTTATACATATTAATAGTTAGGCATAGATAATTTAATTATAAATAACACGGTTTACGAAAACAAATTGGATCAGTACACACAGAAAAGCTTTCAAATATTTAAACGAAATCAAAAGGTTTAGACACGAATCAATCATTTCATAATTGAATCATAGCCTTGATAAATTTTCCATAATATAAATCCAAATAATAGATCCAAAGATAGCCAAATGATCGTTACGAATGTGACTTAAGCTTGGATTTTGTTGAGGCGAAAACACGAGTTTTGGAAATATCATTGGTTGAACATATAATTCAAAAAATTATGAAACTAATAGAAGAAACACTTAAGTAGTTTTACCATCAGCGTTTAAGGTATAAATTACATCGAGGACTGAAAGGCTTTGGTCTAAGTGACATTTTTGCAACTTACAGGATATCCATTTAAAGTTTAAAATTAAAAAAAATATATCTTAACAAAAAGACTTCTTCAGCTATATGATTGGAGTAAACTTAAATGAAGTTCAATTAAAACATCGAACTGTTAATGCTAATAAAACGCATAAGAAATTTCGCTTAAGCCAAATGGCCTTTCACTTTTAGATTTATTTCCAGAAAATGATCTCCAAAGCACCTAAAAGATAGCGGTCATAATTAAAACTACTTGTACGGTTTAATCTCATATTTATTATTTTCAATTTATTATTTCCGACGTTTCAAATATTTTACAGCTTTAAAGGTAGTTTTAGATAGTTGATTATGTAAAAGTAATTTTAATTACGGTTACGTCTGGTGAAAACCGAAATAATAGGTAACGGTCAGTAACTGTTGAAAGTAAATTGTTCGTCAATTACAAATAACCTTCTTGAACATCAAATAAAAAGGATTAAGATAATATAGCACAACGCGATTCGTATATTTTAATTAATTTCGGGTTAAGAGACAAGGAAAAGCTTATAATGCTGACAGAGACTACGTGGATCAATCAACTAAAACCATTCAAATTGGATGAACAGAATGAAAAACTCGCCTATATAATCGGAGTAGATGCCAAAGGTTTTAACATAATAAAGTATTTTAGAAATATGATATGGCTAGCTTCTCGAGGAATTATATACAGAGATTGATTTTTTGACGTGACAACGTCTTATAATTCGATGGAGCCGGCTGCATGCACGAAAAAACATGACTCCTTGAGACATTCCATTTAAGGCTTGAAGTGCAAGCGAGAGCGCGCAACGAGCGACAAAGAGGCACAATCGGACTCCGCGTTCGGCAGCGTTCGTCATCTATCTCTCCTACTTTAGTGAGCGATGCATCCGCGTGGACAGCTGATAAACAATACATTTACATGTTTTCGTCAAGTATGAAGTTCAGTGAAAAGTGAATGTGATGTCAATTTTCCATACAAAATATCTATCAAACAAATAAAATTAAAATTTTCTTTTGAAAAATGAAACCATTCCATCAGTATTTTCTTATGACGTTGTCACGTTCAACTATCATCAGTAAACCGACTTTACAGACAACCGATTTTTTTTGTTAACAATGTGTCGATTATAATTTGCTTAACTGTTCACAGCGGAGATAGCAAAAAAAATATGTTTATTCTCTCAAAGGGAACAATCTCGTACAAATCAACATTAATTATTTACATTTATCGATAAACTCAATTTTCCGCAATCGTTGCGTTGTTTCCAAGCTTAATGCTTCCAACGAAACACTTAATTTCCGAGAAGCTTACAAATCTGTTTATAACTTCGCAAAGTTCAATTTAATTCTTGTAACTAAAATTCGTTTGCTACATAACCTCTTTTATCTCTGTCGAAGACTGAGTGTTAAATGAAGACGAAAATTGCAATTCTACTACTGTATTAAAATTTACTGTTAATTAAACAGTATTAATTAAAGATAATATGCTTCTTGGAAATAAAGTGATTCAAAATTAGCAATGGAAACTTAATTACTTTACTCTAATTCGTGGGTATAGAGTTTCAGGAAAGTCATCACTGTCTTCAACTGAATACTCTATCTATAGTTAGATTCACATCGATCACTTACATCGTAGCATTAAACAGTCTCTTCCTACGCGTGGACAAAATCGTTACAAAACGGAATGTCTTATTTTCAATTGGAATCATAGTTTGTAAAGGCTTCATCAAACAGAACGCGTACTTAGCGCAGCGTTTTAACGTCGCGCTCTTTTCATGTCACACAAATTGACTAGATGAGTCCAACGCTCCTTGACGTAACGCATTCGCCAAATCATAGAGCCTTTCGATAGCAGTGTGAAAATTTAAAAGTATTAAGATGTCGAGTGATTCAGATGTTGCATTGTATAAAAATAACTATTTTCTAATTCCATAAATTTTTCGGGTATTATCCAGTATTTTAATACACATTCACACCGACGCTAAATTAATGAAATTTGTAAAAAATTACAACGCCTGACGTCAAAGCGTCCTAACGCCGCGACAGAGCATTGCGTACTTATAGGGCTAGTGCTCTGTTTGACAGTTTATTACCATAATAGTACAACACATCTCGGCGTCATAGCGCGCCTTCAGTTTAGCGTTCTGACGCGCGCTAAATACGCGTTCTGTTTGACGAAGCCTTAAACGTATCATTTAGGAAGCCGCTTCAACAATCTTAGTTACAAAGTTCAATTGTCATCATAGCATACAATTCTCACAGTTCTAAACGTCACGCTATTATCACGAACATTACGTATAGTCCAATGCTGACATGAAAATTTCTCGGTGCTGAAGCTTCCATTGGAGGCCAACCGTCACTCCAGGGTCCACGAACCCCGGCCTCTGGTCACATTGTCGTCATCATTTCTATAATTATTCACTCTCAATAAAACACAATACAAATTAATTCCAATAACAGTGAGGCTTGTGTTATTGAGATTGATTAAAAGCATACATCGAAACTGATATATAGAAACATTAAACACTTTTAGTGTCAAGGCATCACATAGACTTTCCTCAAGGCTTTACACACAAAAACTAATTCCAGAGACTACAAAACATTTTTCTGTAAAAATGTCTCCCTAAAATATAACATATCATACATTCAGATTATATTTTTCTTACTGATGTCCGTATGGGTAGGTACCACCAACCCTGCCTATTTCTGCCATGAATGGGTTTCGGTTTGAAGGGTGAGGCAGCCGTTGTACTACTATACTGAGACCTTAGAACTCATATCTCAAGTGGCGGCATTTACATAGTTGATCTCTGTAACCACTTAACACCAAGTGGGCCACGCACTCGTCCACCCATCTAAGCAATAAAAAATATATTATTTGAATATGATTTAATGCATACCGAGATTCTGCATTTGGTGTTGGCTGAGAACAACGTATGGATTGTTAAGAGCAGGATCTTCTAAGACTCCGCGGTGAAGTTGTTCTAGATGCCTTTCTGTATCATCTAAAAATTATAAATTAATTTCTTCAACTGAACATAATAACCTACCAGAACTACTGACCTAGAATCTACCCACTTATGTAAAGCTCTCCTTCTTTAAGAACGGTTAGCTGGTAGACAACTCAATTGTTGAGTTAAGCTCGCCATTTTATAACTTTTCGCAATAATTGTATTGTATTAACTGTGTGCACAATAAATAATAAAGAATAATTTGGCTGTGTGGTGTTTAACATCATCCGAACTCTTGTCGTTAGTAGCGTAAAAACGACTACGGGATATACCAAAAAAGGATAACGTTCTTTGCCTATTACTCCGGTATACAACGATCGCATTTATTGGTTGTAAGATCTATTATAAGCTCACATGGGTAGGTACGCGAAGAAATAACGTGTTGTGGTTTGAAGGTTGGAACAACCGCTAAACAATATTTTATCATATTTGAGACTTCAATCTCACACGTCAAGGTGGCAGGATTTACCTTGTGATTTCTATAACAGTATTTCTACATTAACACGAGGACCCTACCCAATTATCCAACAATTGATTTTTATAAACTTGAACTTAGTGCAACTTTACGATCAGTTGGGCGTGCAGAAATTTAATAACACGGTTAGATATGACGTCGGAACTTAGCAATCAAATGTTACCAAAAATTGTAAACTTACATGCGACCGGTGTAGTTGTAGGCGGTTGACTCGTAGTTGATGTTGTGGTTGTAGTTGTAGTTGTAGTAGTAGTAGTAGAAGTGGTTGTCGTGGTTGTTGTTGTTAGAACTGAAGGATAGAATATAGTGTAAATAGTCAATATAGATTTATCTATTAAATATGGATTGTAAAAACTAGTTTTGAGGAAGCATACAAGAAGATACTGAATGAGAGTAAGTAATACTTGAAAAATAATATAAATATGGGCTGCTTAGTCGGTTCAATGGTTTTTATTTGGTACTTTCCTCGAAATTCAATACTCACGATGTAAAAACAATTCCGCCTGGGCTTTCCCAAGCGTGTTCTCGACGTGACATCTGTAAGCTCCAGCATCTTCTATAGACATGTCAGTCACAACTAAATTCACCGTATGTCGATATCCTCTTGAACTAATACTCAATCTATGTTTTGTACCTATAAAATAAAATGAGTATTTTCATTGTTCATTCCACTATACCGGATTTGAATAAAATTTGAGGAATTGAACAAATGTTTATCTTAACCTAATCTAATCTAATATTTTATATCGTGAATCACTTTTATGTCAAGCGGTCAAATAAGCATAATGTAGCTATAACATAAGTTCATCATATGATCCTAATGCCAATTTCCCTTATACATGTATTGATTATCTATTCACGAATGAAGAGAATAAATAACAATATCAGACTGGCAAAAAATAAATAGTCAATTACTTATAGTAGAGAATGTTAGATAACAGTAGCGGTGTGGTAGGCTATTAGTGATTTTCCTAAATGTTTTTGGGGTCAAGCAACAGTGTATCTGTTTTAAAGAGATGGATAGTCATTATTCCAATAAAATAGAGATTTTGACGACACGTTTCAGAGTGAGAGTAACGTGATACTTTATTTGTGGACCCTGATAATCGCTTGATATAAGATCTATGCAAAAACACTTATCATATGTGAGAAATGCAACTCTACTAAGAAATTAATCCTCACCGTTTACAAGTCGCTGTTCCCCATTTAGTGTCCAATATACACCTGGATGCGGAAATGCTTCAGCTGTACACTGAAGGCTTACAGCACCTCCAGCTGGTGCTCTTACAGCTACACGACCAGCCCATACTGATGGCCCGACTATAATAAAATTATATAGCACTAATATTATTGCTTACATTTTATTAAAATAATAAAGCGTTTTATTAGCTTGTTCGAACACTAAGAACATCTTTAAATGCCTCAAAAGTAGCTCTGTGTTTTAGTATCAAGACTTTATACTTTGTTCGTTGTTGCTTACATTTCGATGCCTCCAATGTACACTACTTTGACTCAAAATTTTGAAATTTTCGTTTTTCACGCAAATCGCTTCACTATTTTAAAAGTATTACAAATTATTATTGATGGGGTTCGAAGCAAGAGTAAATCAGCTAGTTTCACAAAAAAAAAACCATAAATATATCTGCAATAATAAAGATTTTATCAACTTTTTTCGTTTAAACGCTCCTCCTGTAAACCTACGAATTTGGAGTTAGCGTAGTGTTCATTGGAGGCATCGATTTTATCTTTGTGCATATACAACGTTATAAATACGAGTATCAAAAAAAATTTCCAAAAAAAATCTAAGGACGTTTGTGAACCGAAAAAATAAATAAGAAATTTACCTGCTCTCCCCAATCACGTTCTCTATTAAAATGAACCCATGCAAATTGTTAAAGACCAAATTCTACAAACTTCAGTTTCATATCAAGCATATTTTATAGAATTTTAGACACAATAACTATTTTAAAACTCACACATAACGTTGATTGGAATCCTCTTGCTTACTGAAGGAGGCACGCCATTTGTGGCGATGCACAGATATGCGCCAGACGATGCTCTCTCGACTCCGGTTAGATTCAACCACGGACTGTTCCATTTGGAGACTTGAACAAAGGACAGGAAATTGATGCATTCATACATTGTTCTACAACAGAATTGTTGCACCAGAGACATACGTATCTATGTGTTACGCATTTATTGTATTACCTCTGTGTACTATATTATCTATACTCTATACTAATATTATAAAGAGGAAAGATTTGTTTGTTTGTTTGTATTGAATAGGCTCCAAAACTCCTGAACCGATTTGAAAAATTCTTTCACTGTTTGGAAGCTATACTATTCCCGAGTGATCTTTTTTAAAAAAAATTAGGGATCCTTACTAAAACTCCAATAATGTAACCCAAGGTGTAAAAAAAAAAAACCCAAAATATTATTTACATCGAAAATTATTGATGATAGAATAAAATAATGTACTACGGCTTTGTAGAACACATTATTATTTACAAAAAGTGTCGGGACAGCATATGTCTAACTATTATAGTTATGCCGCAATAAGTGTTATTTTATTTTAAAAAATAAAACAACGTTAAATATCGTTGAAATTTTTGTTAAAGACCCGAGTGAAGCCGGAGTGGGCCGCTAGTTATCTAATAAAATTTAAAATGGAAATATATTTGTTTTCGTTTACCAATGAACACAAATTGAGGATCATCAAAGACATTTTGTTAGAATATTAATATAATTATGATAAACCTCGCAAAATTAGCACAATTTCCCTTAATTCCCCAAACAAACAATCGTTTTATTTAAATTCGCTCTGAAATAGCCTTTATCTGGCATTCACACTACTGTGGCTCGGCAAACATACAATGCGGAGCTCAGCAAAAACTGTCACAGTAATGCACACAAGTTGTCGCCATTCCAACAACTAACTACGGCCATACAAAGGAGAAACTTTTGTGGCTGCGGTTATAAATTGAATGTAAACTCTTATTTGCATTGTACGCTTAAACAAACTCAGTACAAAACTGCAGAGTATTATTATACTTGAGACTTTCTAAGTATTGAAACATCAAGTGCTTGTTTCAAGTTACGTTGGTAGAGACGTAGTCGGTTTCTTGTTATCTGCAAAATCACTTCGAGGTAGAACTTTGGAGATGTTTTCGAATTGTTTTGTTTATAAGCTACCACCAATTATAGCTAATGCTCCATAATAATAGCTGTAACATTATGCTTTGCTTTTGGGAATTATAATTGTGCAATATTGTTTAATATAATACACAAATTCCGAAATATTTTGGACAGTTTAAACAAAGGTTAATTGTGATCTTACGATATGTGTATTTACATAAAATGCGAGGAAAAAATTATATGAAATTGTTAATTTTTGTTTTAATGAGTGAACGAAATCACGGCTTAACCAATACAAAGCTACCGCATAAAATAGAAATTGGGACTGTAATGACGCCACCCATCCAGAAACATATTCTGTTGCATAACGATAGTTCAAGCTTCAATTTATGAGCGTATATTCGGAGTAGAAATAATCAGGATTCTCGTCCCGAATGATCTCAGAATATGCTTTCGAAAATTTTGATTGACTATTAACTTTATACGGAAAAATTCTACCTGTGATGAGCATAAAAGAAATCCTTCCAAGAAAATTCCGAATTGCCTCTCAATGAAGGTTTTTTTGGGATTATTGAGCTTGATACCCACACTAGACTTCCGAAAGATTATCGAAAAACGACTCACACGTGTATTAACGACTGAACGAGGATAATATCATTACTTGAAGAGCATTAGAGGCTTTTCGGTTGTCCTGAATTAAGATTGATTCATATTAGTAGACGTAGAGATAAAGAAATTCCAAAAAGTATATATAAAATCATTAAGCGGCTATTAGCATTTGTTTGGAAACGATGAAAGTTTCTCACGCTGTCGATAGTTCTTGGTTTTATGGACTAGATCGAAACCATTGATGCTATCAAACTTACAACCAAAGACTTTCTTGAAATTAAGGCGGTAGGGCGTATCATAAGCCCGCACGTGTAGGTGCCGCCGCCATCCTGCTTATTTTTGCTACAAAGCGTAAACATTACTTTCAGATACTCACCTAATGTTTGATTATCTATTTTGAAGTGTCTAGAGTCTTCCCTTCTCCATGTTATGCTGGGAAGTGGGGTCCCGGTGGCGATACAGCGTAACGCCGCACTTTCTCCTTCTTTTACAAGTACCTCACCACTGCTTGCGTCATCGTCAATATCTGGTGGAACTGGTGAAAAAACAAACATCATTGGCTCTTCTTTACACAAGATCTTGACAAGAACAGAATCTGGTTCGGAGAACATGAAAATTGTGGGCTACCTATCATCCGTGCTGCCTATTTCTGATGCAAAGATATGCGTTCCGATGTATAGGGAAGAATAACTTTTGTTTCTCTATATTATGAGATTTCGATTTATGGTCGAAACCTTGATGGGGGCATTCTTAGTATGACATCTATGGCCTAGGCTCAGGTGTGCTCTCAGCGTTTCTACGCTAATTAGGATTTGTATATTATTATAATATAAAATTGTTTTGATCACTTTTTTTTTCTTGATAGATTTTCGAGAGTTGTAGATATAATTATAACTACTTTATACGGTTTATTATTATCGTTATTTCCAACCTTTTGATTACATTACCGGTTTCGTGGTCACGGATGACTAACCTTCAAAAACATGCTTAGAAATTGGTTTTATGCTCTTCAATGAAAGCAGCATAGCATAAAATTAAATATGATCGTTGCCTATTTTCATAAAGTAACACTGCTTGCTTAAAATGATTTTAAATGCTCAAGTTTTCAAACTTTCTATGTAGCTGTTTTTACGATCGTTTCCTACTAACTGTCACTGGATAACTTTACCGAATAACTTCCTGCTGCCAAAATGCATTGCATTACTTTTGCAGGTAGGAATATTGTCATTATAATACATGGCAATGATAGCTTCACTATGTTAATGAAAATAAAGCCTATAATAAGCGATATAGTTGACATAGTCTGCGTCAAGTATGAGCGAAAGAGACAAAACTCTGTGTATGTCTATAATATATGGGACTTTTTACTAAGACTATATTCTAGAAAAATATTAAAGAGAACATACCGACAACTTGTAGGAAGTGAGTCTGACTCATCATTGGTTCGGTGTTGACCTGACACATGTATCGTCCGCCGTCAGCTGGGCCGATTTCTTTCAGGCCTAATGTCCAGGCGCCGTCGCCATGGCTGACGCTGATCCTGTGGTTCTTGGTGATCACGTGTCCGGCTATTGTGAGTATAGTTTGCGTGTCAACGCGAAGCCATGCGACCTATTGGAAGATAGAGTTAAAAAAATAATAAATTTAGATTTAAATTAAATTTTTAAAGTGGCCGATTTATTTTTCGGTGACCTTTAAATGCAATTGCAATTGTACGATGAAAATCACATTGAAAGTAATTGTTATATACATTAACGCAACAAAATAATTCATACTTATAGTGGGGTGTATGAAAACCGCGTAGTACGGTTACCGTCACCCATGGACATCAGCAATGCCAGGAACAGAACCAAGCCGCTACCTACCGTTCAGTATTCTCCACAAGCCTCGTTTGAAGAAAAACATGTCATAACGCCCGGGAAACACCGTGGAGGGTAATTCATTCCAAAACCAGATGGTACGTGGCAAAAAAGATTTCTGGAAACGCACTGTGGGACGAACGTAGTGGTTCTAAGTAGTATGGATGGACACTACTCCGGTGGCGGGCGTTGCGATGGTAAAAACGAAAAGATGGGATCATCTCAAGCGATTCCTCAGAGAAAACTAAACGAAATGGAAACATGTACACGAAATCGGCACGAAGCTTCCTATAAACGACCTATTAAATTATATTCTGTAATATTATAAGTGTAATGTGATTTCGATTATCGTTAAACATTTACGCGGCAGTGTGGAAGAATCGTTCGGTAAGACATTTCAACATTTGGCCTTAATGTTTCAGTTACTTCGTGGTCCAATTGGTGTTTAGTTTTATACTTAGCAGAGAACATCATACCGAGGTCTGAATTTGGTAAGGTCTGCCCCACACCTTGAATCGGATTTGCACAGTTGTTTTGTGGCCGAAACAGGTATGTATCTTTTTTTTTTCTACCTAAGCTGATAGCCTTGAGAGGCTGTGTCAGCGTAACTTTAACTAGTAGCTGAGCTCACGGGGCTGAAACCTGACGACGTTGCTAACACGAACCCTAGCAAGAGCCGTGCTTCGCAGAATCTACCACAGGATCGGAAACGCGACCCACTAAGAAGATCCGGCGAGAAACTCAGTGGACTGTGTCTGTGGGTTAATTTATTTGTCGAGCCCTTCGTCGCAAGCGACGGGTTCGACGAAAACGATGACCGGATGTATCACTTATCCGTGCTCCATAACAACACTTCCTAGGATTTCTAGTGTTTTTACAAATTTACAATCGCATCGATTTGATATAAGTGACCCCCCGTTCTGACTTCACAAATTTACAATTTCGTCAATTTGATATAAGTAACTCCCCCATTCTGACCTTCGGCTTTATTGTAACAACTTTTACAAACAACGATAAACTTATAACTTAGGCTTACTAAACAAAAAAATATTTTACCTTTATCGAACAAGGAAAAGCAAATAACAAAGCTTATGAACTTAAAATCAAAATAAATCATAAATGACGTGATTTTCAAAGGTGTTGTTACGTAAAAGAATTGCAATGTTAGCTTTCATAATGCGTTTCGATTTGAAGGGTGGGGCAGCTGCAGTAAGTATACGAACCCATCGCTTGCGACGAAGGGCTCGACGAGTGAATTGACCAACAGACACAGCCCACTGAGTTTCTCGCCCTATCTTTTCAGTGGGTCGCGTTTCCGATCCGGTGGTAGATTTAGCGAAGCACTGCTCTTGCTAGGGCCAGTGTTAACAACTTCTCAACGGTCGAGTGGTTCGCGAGACGCTCTGTCTCTTTTCTCACTCTCGCTCTTCCTAAATTGTATTTTTTCTCTCTATCCGTAACGAATCTGTCGCGAGTTAAATTTTACTCTCAACGCGTCTAAAAAAGTTTCACTTCAAAAAGCAAGTGACGATATTCACTTTGTGATGTGTTTGGGCCACAATGACCACTTAACACCAGGCGAATCGCAAGCTCGTCGGCCCGTGTAATACAACAAAACACACCGTTGCCTCAGAAAGCATTATCTACGAACATAGCACAGCAAACCTTTTCACCACCGAAAATTGAAAACGAACTAATTAACACAATGCTATCGAGAATCTGATCGGAAAACTTTACTCAATAGTAAAATACTAAGATTTCCTTCGACGAATGGCGAAACTTAAATAATAAATATTGAGCAAGAGCCAATAAACGTAGTTAATTAAACCGACTTTATGAAAGCTCGGTGTTCTATTGTGAATAAATTACGCGCCACGCCGTAATACTTGTTCGATTTTGTTTTAAAATAATCTAAATTATTCATTGAGCAAAATCAATTTATCGTCAAACAGGAAATACTTTGAAGTTTTTTTTTTTCGTGTATTACTCGAGTAATTTTTTTTTCACTTACCCAAAAAAAAAATCTTATCCACATTATATTCATAATGTTACTGATTAAACTAGATTTCAAAAAGCATCTGTTGTATATTTTTGGTGCCGACAAAACGCTCGAAGCTTCAAGCTTAGTGAAAATACATGTTTTTTTATTTTTATTTTTTTATTGCTTAGATATGTGGACGAGCTAAGTGTTAAGTGGTTACTGGAGCCCATAGACATCTACAACGTAAATGCGCCACCCACCTTGAGATATAAGTTCTAAGGTCTCAGTACAGTTACAACGGCTGCCCCACCCTTCAAACCGAAACGCATTACTGCTTCACGGCAGAAATCGGCGGGGCGGTGGTACCTACCCGTGCGGACTCACAAGAGGTCCTACCACCAATAATTACGCAAATTATAATTTTGCGGGTGTATATGTTTGTGTTTAAAAATTTCACCTTGAAAGATTGTAGGTTATCGACTTGACATGTCAATGATGCATCTCTGCCCACTGCAACAGTAACATTTGAGCCAGCACCCACAAATTTCGGAAGATCTGAAAGAAAAAGAACAAAGGTATCTATTAAATAAAAGTACTAAATCATAATAATATCATTTATCGTTGACCTGTCTCTTGGACCACATGATCGTGTAGTTATCACATAGATAGAGAGAGTTTTTTTTTATTGCTTAGATGGGTGGACGAGCTCACAGCCCACCTGGTCTTAAGTGGTTACTGGAGTCCATAGACATCTACAACGTAAATGCGCCACCTACCTTGTGATAGAAGTTCTAAGATCTCAGTATACTTACAAAAGCTGCCCTATCTTTCAGACCGAAACGCATTACTGCTTCATGGCAGAAATAGGCAGGGCGGTGGTACCTACCCGTGCAGACTCACAAGAGGTCCTACCACCAGTAAAGAGATAGATAGATAGATAGCCCATAGATATCACAACTTGAATGATGCCGCCCAACTTGAGACATGAGTTCTAAGTCTCAAGTGTAATGGTCGTCCTACAGTTCAAATCGGAGAGCATCACTGCTTCGCGGTGGATACCCATAGGGTAGTTATTAATTATACACAATTATTTTATGTGTCAATTCTAGATACGCGAAAACTATGCACTCAAGTGTGTTCAGAAGCCGTAATCAGGGTCAAGTCAAATGCGACATCTCCAAACGGCACATAAAATAGATAAGTGACCTAATATATTATAAACTGCCCACGCATATTCAATTGCAACACTCATGAATAAAATAAAAAAAATACATGTGTGCAATTCACACGTGGTAGAAGTGAAACCTTCCAAAATTAAAATACAATTATCCTAAACGTCTTAAGTATATGTAAAATGTTGTCATTAGTAAATAATTGTAAGGTAGCGCCCTCTGTGAATTGATATTTTAATTTCACGTATAATCCTAAATTAAAATTCACTACAAGAGCTTTCATACACACGTTAGTATTAAAAAATCTCACAGATGGCGCTGTATTAAATAGTATGTATATTTCTGTCTCATTCTTTGCTTGCTTCATCCTACACATTTTTGTATTTGTGTCTCTTACCTGTCGTTTTTTCCGTTGCATCCGGTTTCAAATCACAACGATTCTAAAGAAGTTTTCACTTCAATAAATTATTGAATTTTAAATCATAGGTACTTGACGGCTTCAAACCTAGACGACTTAGACGAACGACACAGTTTATACCTACTTATACATTACGAGTACAATTATTACACAGCTCTTCATTTACTTACATAATTACACTAACAAAAAACATGTGTATAACTAGAACTTAGGCTAAGATTTTCTTCTAAAGGTACACAACATAAACAAAAACATAAACACGAAATGAAGTATCGGTTGAAATTACTACGAATACCAATCATATTTGAGGTCGTCCGCGCAAAGATGGCCTAAGCTTATCGTATCGTATGTCGTAAGCTTACCATAGTTAATATGGAGATCATGAGATTCCATTTTAATTTTACACTGCTTCAAAGGCTAAAACAATACGCTCAAAAATAATGTTTACAAAGGTATCTGTTATCTATAGGTGAAACTAGGGATAGGCCAGTTTTGCATCAAAACTTTTCTTATGTTTTGAATAAATTGCAGTATATAAATACCAATATGAGAATTTGTGGGCTAGGCCACTTTTGCGGTGAAGGTCAAGGGGCGACCTGAGGCGGTAAAAGCCGCGCGGCGCGCTACCAGCACTCTAGCGCGCTGCCAAGAAGTAATAGAGCGACCGATTGGCGGTGTATCGCGTCCCAACCCAGCAGGCTGGTTCTGGTCCAACGGGGTATTCCGGGACACCAGCGGTACCGTCTGTGCGGCCTCACGGGCTGCCGTACCGAGACGGCCGACGTTTCAGAGCCTTCGATTCGCCTCGAAGGCTCCGTCGGCTGGGCGTCCTTGGGGTGAGCCGCGCCGTCTGGTCAACACTACGTTGACCGCGGTTATCCCCCTACCTCATCCGGGTTCTGCCCTCGGAGGGGATCGGACGTCGGGTGTAAGAGTGCAGGGGAGTCGTTTAGTGGGTGGGCCCTAAAATCCTTGCGCGCGGTTTGCTCACAACACCATGCAGATCGTTGAGTCTCACATACCCCGCGCGCCTCTTATGCGCGGGGACCTCGGAGGAGGTTCGGACCCCGGCCGAAAAAAAATATAATAATAATGAAAGGCTGCTTTTGCGCTGACCGCTTCATTTATAAGGACACTTGTTGCGGCTGCATCTTACAGTAATCAGTTATTACAAGACTGAAAGTGATAAAAATATTTTATGTACCCTAAAGCTAAACGCAGCCATGCTATAGTAAAACGCATTATATGATGTTGACCGAAATTGACTCGTGCGGTGTACACTGCACTCTGAACTAAATCAAATTACTAAAACCAACCGAAATTCAATGTGGGACGGAATTTGAGAATAGAGGTTTCATGAAACGCACACGTTGCATATTCATTGAATTATTTGTTTTGTTGTTTTTTCGGTGCTGACCGATTAATGTTTAAAACCATTTTGTTATTGAGGGTTGAGGGCGGTAGTCATAGGTTAGGATCGACCTATCTTTTTTATTGCTTCGTTGGGTGGACGAGCTCACAGCCCACCTGGTGTTAAGTGGTTACTGGAGCCTATAGACATCTACAACGTAAATGCGCCACCCACCTTGAAATATAAGTTCCAAGGTCTCAAGTATAGTTTACAACGGCTGCTCTACCCTTCAAACCGAAACCCATTACTCCTTCACGGCAGAAATGGGCAAAGTGGTGGTACCTACCCATACGGACTCACAAGAGGTCCTACCACCAGTAATAATTTAAAGAGACAACTGCTATGAAATACAGTGACGATTTCGGCATGCCATCTCAAGGTGGATAATGATATCCACGTTGAGATGTTTATGAGTTATGGTTACCTTTTTCCACCAGTATATTCGTCTTCCAGTAAAAAGCTGTAAATATTCCTAATTAACTGATCAAAAAAGTAATAACATCAAGTAAGCAAAAAAAAAGCGAACATCATCTGCATTATTCAATGATAAACAGGAAAATACGAAAATGATAAATATGTTGTCACTAGCAATATAAGAAGAGAAACGAATGGGTCCCGAGACAACGCCAGCGAACGTATGAACGAAATGTTCTGAAAATGCATTAGGGAGCATTCAGCGCGTCCGATCTCGATCGTTATAGTTTTCTCATTTTCCAAGATATGAGTTTGTTCATTCGTGGAAATAGAAAAGTATTTGTTGTGCTCCGCGAATTCGTTTTCCGAATAAGTACCGAAAGGAGAAATCGAATTGGTTTCGCTACTTAACTTTCAACTATAGTTATTTAATGCGAATACAAGTAGTCAAGGAGACTCCGTGAAAAGGTTGAACGATATCTTAAATCGTGTAGAGTCATACTATTATTTTATTATTATTTACTTCTGTTTTTTTTTCTCAGCAAACGCTGGTATGTATTTATTATGTACGGGCCTTAGCCAAATAAATAATAAGGAATAAATATTTTAATGTCCGTTAGTTGAGTTTTCTTCTGTTTCTAAAAACTTACGAACAGTTCTACAGTTCTAATATAGCATTATTATTATTTTTATTTTTATTATTACTTGGATGGTTAGACGAGCTCACAGCCCACCTGTTGCTATGTGGTTATTGTACCCATAGACATCTACAACGTAAATGCGCCACCCACCTTGAGATATAAGTTCTAAGGTGTATAGTTACAACGAAGGGTGGGGCACCCTTCAGAAATTAGAATGTTTTTTTAGGTGATATAATTAAGTACTACTATTGTGATATTTGAAGGACAAAGTATTCGTTCGTGCCAACCTAAAGGATTTAACGATAGAAACAAAACGGTTAAGGTGGCCACTAAATGCACTATTAGTACATACTCTATTATGATTTTCACTCATTTTCGTAAAGCATGTTGTGATATTTACTTTGACAACTGTCATATCTGAGAGTTCTGATAATTTTCACTGTGAAAAAGAAGTCTGCTTATCTACAGTCTCTAATTAGCAGAAGTTCTAGGATAATCTGATTTTTCAAATTTATTTCTTAGACGATTGAATGAGCTCACAGACCACCTTTTGTTATGTGGTTTCCGGAGCTCATAGACAACTACAACGTATATGCAGACACCCACAGCTGTAGCACTACGACGGCCGCTCCACACTTCAAATCGAAACGCATTACTGCTTCACGGCAGAAATAGGCAGAGTGGTGGTACCTACCCGTGCGGACTCACAAGACGTCCTACCACCAGTAATACGAATCAAAGCTTCGTTCTCTACCATTAACTATCAATTCACGAATGTCACGATCACCTTAATCCTTCCTACCTTCATTCTAGTAATCTGTAAAGATCCAAACACGATTACAACACCCCGAAATTCCACGTTAACTCCCCAACAAAAGTACAACGAGAACTCTATAAACTTGAACAATCATATGCCTCTACCTCCGGTTACGGCGCCATTCAACTAGGCAAAGTAAGAAAGTTTCCTACATCCACTAAATTAGTTCTGATTTAATTTGTGGACCCTGTAGGAGCCCAGGGATTAAAGGTATAGTCACCTTCGTGATTTAAGTAAGATTACGAACTCTACATTAACTCTACATTGGATGCTCTGCTAAATATATATAATTATTTATTTATTTTCATCTATCAATAAAAATAATCGTAATTCTAATTTCAATTACAGAAGCAAACAATTGAATTTGTTTAAAGCTCTAGTATTCATATTGTGAACCCGCACGGGAATGCCCATAACCCTACTTTTATTGGAACACAGCCAATTCCAGTTTGAAGGGTTGGACGGCTGCTATTCAAGGCGATCACGACCAGTATTTTGATCTTGAAACACGTAACTACTTAATTTACTTAATACAGTAATTACTTAATGGTTTGGAGTCCACGTTGTTATTCCTTCATTGTCAATTGTTTTTCCCTGCCTGCGGTATCCCTGGGTGGGATGCCTGGGTGTATTAAGCGATGGTTGGATGGATAGATATGATGACCTCAAAGCTTTGTTCCATGCGTTCCGAAAAGTTTACGGTACTGGTGGTGGGCGTTTCAAGGAGTCTATAGATTCAGAAATACTTCGTAGCAGAAATAGGAAAAGAACATATGACTATATTATGTACTACTTACTGACTTAGCTACGGTGCAAGAGGATCGGAATGCTACAACGAGTTGGACCCATAACCTCGTAAAATACCTTATTGGAAGATATAACTAAAGAATGTCCGATATTAGTTCCGGTTGGCATCTTATATAAATTACAATAACAAAAAATTTGACATAAAACAGGTAAAACTATTTTATATTTAACGAAACGTGACGTATGCGGTAGGCAGCGGCTTGGCTCTGTCCCTGGCATTACTGAAATCCATGGGCGACGGTAACCACCACCTGATGGTGAGTGGTTACCGTCGCCCATGGACTTTAGGTATGTATTTTAGAGACAACACAACAAATTTTATATAGAAACCCGGTAACATCGACCACGGCTTAGCCATTCACCTCACTGCAGATACAGCGGGTGCTATACAAAGATCCTACTTCTGCAGTATAGTAGCAATCCAGAAAGCTGCTACTGAATTTGTTTACCTTGCAAAATTATATCACATAAAATCCCATATACAAATAAAAATAAATGCTTAGATAAATGTTTATTCTTCATGTGCTCCCAAATCAGTCATCCGTTTGTATTGAAACTTTGATAAGTTCTTGTGGCCACTACAAGGATAAGTTTATGTGGTAGTTATGTAATTATATTAATGTAATGGCAAGCGAGTGGCTTCAAGAAGTCGACGTTTTAAATACAATTCGAAATAGCTAGAGCAGGATATCATTATAAATAATAACCAAAAAATTATGACGTAGTTTGGCAAGTCCCGCCATCATAAAAATTAGTTTAGTAAAAATAGTTTAGTGTTTAAAACAGGATTTTTCCGGGAAAACGCCAATTGCAAATGATCATGACTTTACTTCAGTAAAATTAACAGAATATTTTACTGGTGGTAGGACCTCTTGTGAGTCCGCACGGGTAGGTACCACGGCACTGCCTATTTCTGCCGTGAAGCAGTAATGCGTGTCGGCTTGAAGGGTTGGGCAGCCGTTGTAACTATACTGAGATCTTAGAACTTATATCTCAAGATGGGTGGTGAATTTACGTTGTAGATGTCTATGGGCTCCCGTAACCACTTAGCACCAGGTGGGCTGTGAGTTCGTCTACCCATCTAAGCAATAAAAAAGGAAAAAAAAAAACATATCTCAAGGTGGGTAGCGCATTTACGTTGTGGATATCTATGGGCTTCAGTAACCACTTAACACCAGGTGCGCTGTGAGCTTATTATTGTGCTGTATGTGTGTATAGCAGGATTATTATTGTGACATGATTATTATTAGGTAGGATTCTTCCTACTTGTTCCTACACGTGTGTATCAATTTAAATATACTTACTTTTAGAATTAGAATTCCCTATTCTAATTCTAAAAGTATATTATTTAAACTAAATAAAACATCGGGAAATGTTAAAGAGCCAAGAGCCCGTTGTCAGAAGATTGTTGTTTAGTCGTCATCTCTCAAGATTAATAGCGGTAATCACATTATGATTTCTATAAGCTTCTAAAACCATACAACAGCAATTGCGTAGGCTAGTGTACAGATCTTGTGCACAGGAAAATTTAAACGATATATTTTCTATTATATATAAATACGAGACGTGCCGGATGAGCGACATCTTCGCCTGCCTTCGAAAGTAATACAAAAAAATATTATCTTCAATTATACTACATAATATTACAATTGTAGCAATTGGAATATAATATGTATATAATATGTACATAAAAAAAGATGTGTGGTGTCGTGGGACACCGGATAGGAACGAAGTTCCTTATTATAAAAATATTAATTTTAAGTTCTATTCGAGGTATAAAGAAAATAAAACTAGAGGTTTTGCAACAGCCCACGGTCATTCGGTAACGTGCGCACTTATTGTGGTACACTTCATTCACGGTTGTTTGCATAAGAGTTAGTGTTTTACGCAAACGAACGCTCTGAGATCGTGGTCAATTAATGATAAAAAAATGTTATTTTTTGTACTTTATTACAAAGTTAAGTCGTACACTGTGTGCATTACTAATAAAAATCTTACGTTACGGACGTTTTTCCCGGTTAGGGTACCCCACCGCATCGTCCCATAAGGAACTTCGTTCCAAAACTTCGTTCCAATATATTGCAATAAAACTAATTGTAAATTTTCTTTACCTGTTATGCTATATATTTTTTGATCGGTATTAATTAAAAGTTAATCGCATTCAATTCCCGGTTCATCCACTTACATTATTAATCCTTTTATGATGTAATCTGTCGAGATGTAGAAATTTGGTTTAAATCAAATTGATCTTATTCAAATATAAGGGTCAAATTGAACTTTAAAGTGTTCTGTTTTGGGTCAAAATTTAAATGGTCCTTAAAATGTAGCTAGCATTTTGCCTTTGTAGATACTCCGGTTCAAATCGCACCCTTAATTACTATGACAATAAATGCGCAACTTCTAATAATAACTTGTGCTTAAATGTGATAATGATAAAGGCCAATTTGAACATTAACAGGCTCAACCGTCGGTTCAAATTGAAGTTGTTCTTAAAATATGTAACTAGCATGCTGAACTAACTGGCCCTTGGCTATCCATTTCAATTAAAACTAAAGGGACTGGTGGGAATTTGCATAATTTATTTAACCACTTCTATATTAATACAGTCCGGTAAAGGGCACAAAATATGGAAATTAATCGAAGACATTTGTAATTTGTTATAAAAAAATGTAATTAGTAGAAGAGAAGTGAAGAAGTTTTTAAACCTATGCGTCTTCAAGGGTGAAAGCATAGTTGTTCGGTCTCAATGAATTTTTAACTTGAATTGATTATACTAGCAGGTTCAGTGAATAATACAGAGCGTAATAATTCGTTTTCGGATTTTTTTTTCGTATTTAATTTATCTACAACGATGAATGAAGTCGCTTACGGAACTTTACTATAGCCTGCGAGAAAGCAGTAAACTACTTTCAGTTATCGAAGTCTCAGTTATATTGTTTTATAGCTGCCCTTCTACAACGCAAACCAAAAGGCATGATAGCTTCGCCTCTCCTATTATATACGGATCATGACATATATCCGTACGAGATAATCACTACATAGTATAAAAAAAGTCACTTTCTCTGTCCCTATATCCGTCTGTCCCTATGTATGCTTAAATCTTTAAAACTACGCAACGGATTTAGATGCGGTTTTTTTTAAATAGATAGAGTGATTGAAGAAAACGGTCTATATGTATAATAACATCCATTAAAAATAAAAAATAAAATAAAATTAATTTAATTCAGACCCTCTTAAGTCCATATGTTGTAAGTAGAATAATGCTTAGAACTATGTTATTAAAATTAAAATTAAAATTAAAATTAGCAATTAAAACATTTAAACATTTAATTCATAAATCTGCGCTGCTTTGAGGCACCTGGTATATGGGTATGTATATGAACCCAGTGTCTCAAAACAGCACATTAATAAATATAAAAATTGAAACAAAAAATCAATAATAAATTACAGTTTCCGAAGCGAAGCGAGGGCGGGTCGCTAGTAATACGCTAATCACCAAAAAACATACGAATCTACAATCCTCTAAATAAAAATGTACGACGTAAACCGCTTACATGAATAGAAGCAGGATTCGTTTAGAGTCGCGAAAAAAAAAAAACGCACGTACGAACACACATCAACTGCGCGAATATTTTTACGTGTGTTTTTATAGAGAACCATAAAAGTGTATCTATAAAAAAACAGAATAACATTCTAAACGCTGTAAAGGTCTGGTAACGCGGAGAAGTCTAATAAGAGACTGAATAAACGAGTTTTTATCACCAAAGTTTTTTGGGTAAGTCGTAAATTGGAAATGTGAAAGTGTATAGTTAATTTGTGAAAGCCTTTGGGACTAAAAAAGTAGTCAGGACCGAATTAACTACTTTTTTAAATTGGTATTTTTAGTTTGAATTTGATTTCTTTAATAATACGAGATTCTGAATATCTTCAATTGTCATTGTTAGATGAGTGGACGAGCCCACAGCCCACCTAGTGTTAATTAGCTACTGGAACCCATAGACACCTACAACATAAATGCGCCATCCATCTCGAGATATAAGTTCTAAAGGTCTCAGTATAGTTATAACGGCTGCTCCACCCTTCAAACCGAAACGCATTACTGCTGGTACCTACCCGTGCAGACTCACAAGAGGCCCTACCACCAGTTAATACTACAAGTCACCACCTGGTGTTAAGTGGTTACTGGAGCCCATAGACATCAACAACGTATTTTATGCTCCTCCTCTACATTTCCAGTATCCATCCATTCTGGTAACATGATTCCATCTTTTTCTTACCAAATGTCTTCCGACGAAGTCGTCGCAGCTGAAAGGAGCTGAAAGCTGTCTGGTGCATTCGTATCGAGCGATGCGAATGTCCCAATGTTCAAATCCCGCAAACAGGTACGAAATTTTCTATGGAAATAATATACGTACTTAAAAAATGTTCACAATGTTTCACAATGTGAACTTAAATCTAACCCGAAAAAAATATAATTTGCATAATTACTGACGGTAAAGCGTGTTGTAAGCCCGCATGGGTAGGTGCTCTGCCTAATTCTGCTGCAGTAATGTGTTTTGGCTTGAAGGATGGGGCAGATGACTATAAAACTGAGACTTAGAACTCATATCTGAAGATAGGTGGCGGAATTTACGTGCCTAAGCGTCCACCCATCTAAGCAATACAAAGAAAAATACGACCTTTGGTATCCGGTTAACGTTCGCTGATCCATCAGCTCATTAGATCAGTAATGTAGAGGGTTTTAGTGCAAAACTCTTCTTCTTTTTCTCCACCTTATCTCATTAGGTGCGGTCGGCACAGCTAATTTTTCTCTTCCATTCTCTTCTATCAGCCGTCATCTCAACACTCACTCCTCTCTCCCTCATATCGTCATTCACACACTATATCCACGTCTTCTTCGGTCGACCTCTTCCCCCTCTACCTTGTACTACCATTACCATACATCTCCTAGTCACATGCATCTTCTCTCTACGCATCACATGTCCATACCACGCTAACCGTCCGCTTTTTAATTTGTTGCTTACCGGGGCTACTTTCACACTTCCTCTGATATACTCATTCCTTATCTTGTCCATTCTTGTCCCTCCACACATCCATCTCAACATTCGCATCACTGCCGCAAGCACTCCTTTTTCATGCTTTATTTCGTCGCCCAACATTCAGATCCATACAGCACGACTGTCGTAACTTGTCACAGGTCTAATCGTTTTGTAAATTTTTTCATTGTAGTCGGTAGTGCAAAACTACCACATAAAAACATAATTGGTTCAATAAATTGTTTTGTTGAACGCGAAATAAAATGGAATGAAACTACCTCATTTCGCTGTATATCTCTTTACAGCAGTAATTTTAATTGCACTGTTAAAATCCTTTCAATTAAAGCCACAAGGGAGTTATACGTTTGGTCCGAATACTGAACTGTATGAATGATCATTCCCTCGGGAAGATATTATGAATTGTTCAGGAAATCTCATCTAATCCAAGCAGTTCAACTGTATCGCATAAATTCCAAAAAAAGGTCATATTTTTGTTTTTTTTTTGTTAGTGCATTTTTACGAACAAACTTAATAAGTGCGGGAAAAATGTTTTTATTTTTCTTTAACATTACTTTTCTTTTACTACTAAGAAAAAATAATTCATGGTAATAGATCGTTTTATGACTATTTTAATTGCTGAAGTATATACGCAAGGTGAACGCAATTTGATTAATAACTTTGAAGTCGCTTTTGTGTTATATATACGACCGTTTCAAGTTAATTATGTAAAATACCATTGGTTGCTTCTTCACACAGTAGCTATACAAAGCTTTTGGATACTTATAATTCAACTGCGAATCTAACCTCATAATATTTTGAGGCGTCATATGCGGAGGGTTTCAGTAACCGCTTTACTTGAGGCGAGTAATGTTAAGGTGAGGACTGCACGAAAATAAGAAAATTATAATACATGAAAATTTTCAAAATGAAACTCAGCTTTGATGTAAACGGTTTCACCTTAAACACCGAATTCAGCAGAATACCTCAACTCTCTCCAATTAAAATGAAACGTGGTACTTTCGTCGAGTTTTCATTAAACTTATTCACACGAGTTAATGCTTGCTTTGATCAATTATTCTGACATACTAACCTAATTTATAGATTACATTTATTTTTCTAATACTTAACCCTGATATATTACACTAGTGGACCCGGCGAACTTTGTTCCGCCACACTGTTTGTTTTAAACACGTCAACTTCAAAATTCTACGATAATTAACCATAGAATATATTACGTTTAGCTGTCAGTTGCGTTTTGTTATTCCATATCAGTTGCGTTTTGTTATATCACGTTTTATGTCACGTCCCACGGGAACGTGATAAAAAGTATCCTATGTCCTTCTCCTGGTTCTAAGCTACCTCCTCACCAATTTTCAGTCAAATCAGTTCAGGCATTCTTGAGTTATAAATAGTGTAACTAACACGACTTTCTTTTATATATAGATATAGTTCTCATGTCAATAAAATAATGAAAATAAAACAATCGTTTACTAAATTACAAGGTATTAAGCTATATAATAAATAAAATAAAAATAATGTGAACACAAAAATCACGTGTAAAAAATTCTACTGTGCCCAAACCCATGAAGCTATTAGTGGTCATTCAAGAGTCAAAATATAGGAAATCTCTGAAAGTTTGTGACAGGTAAGACCTACTAAGCCACTATAATATGCTCAGTGCGTTCGTACTTGTCCAATTGGGACTACGCGTCATATTCGAACAAGAGAGTAATAATTAATTGGATATCCGATATTTCAATGCATTTGAAACTATAACCTCGTGTGTGAATGTGGGTGGTATTCAATTTGTCGAATTTAGTATTTGGACTTCAATTGCGTCAAGAAAGGCTTCAGATTGAATCCTTGGTGATGTATTAGTTGTAGAACGATGCGGGCCGCATGCTGTTCTGCCTTTTGAGGCTATTAGATAAAGTTAAACTCAAAAACAATTTACATATTCTGTCGTTAGTCCCAAATACATTTATGTTTTAATTAATAAGTGAACATTTAAAAAATATATATATTTTAAAGTGAAAATAGTTTGGATATTGAGCAAATTAAGTGAATCTATACTAATATATAAATCTACAGTGGTTTTTACGGATGTTCTGTTATAACTACTGAACCATGCATTCGATTGACTTGAAACTTGGTATCCATGTAGAAAATACATGTACTTAATGGATAGGCTAATATTTATATGAGTGTTGGACTCCCTACACCAGTTGCGGGGGCGTTAATGATGAGAATCTTTGTGGGGGTGAGAAATAATAATGTTAATTTTAAATGCCTAGCGAAGCGGACGCGTACAGCTAGTTTCTTATAAACTTATTTCATATTCCACTTCATTCTAAAGTAACTCAGTTAACTCCAATCGATGTACACTTGATAAGGCATCTTCAATAAATCATTCAGAAGGTTGATTTTTGCGGTTCATTACCAGAGACTCGTTCTAATTAACTCGACCTTCTTTAGGGAAGCACTCTATCGTCTCATGACGTCCAATAACAATAGCAATAAGGGCAGCCGCAACTTCAGCTGTCACGCTTCGAGGCCCAAGCCCAGAATGATGGATGCGAAACCCCGCGTAGATTTGACCTACACGATTCCCGTTTCGTGTTTTAACTGGTAATGGAGTGAAAGCGAATTCCCGCCGCAATTGGGAAAAATAAAGCAATTCGTTCACGTATTTTGCTAAATCTTCAGTGTCTAATTCAAAATGAAAGAAATTAAAGCAAATATACACCACTTTTTTATTACAGCTTAGTATATCTAAGAAGAAGCTGAGGAGTGCGCGTTTGGGATGGTATGGAAATGTGTTCAGACGTTCAGAAATGAAACTGAGGTTGGTAAGAGAGTTTTAACTATGAATGTGGAAGGATATAGATGAAGAGGTAGACCTAAGAAGAAAAAAGATCTAACAGCTCATAGACACTCAAATTAACTGGATGGGGCAAGGGTCGTGGATTAGCAAAAATTCGTATAGTGAACAGGTTTATTCGCCCCTTGTTTGACTATGATACATCAATAAATGCATATAAATATGTATAATAATATCTATATATAAGAATACTGTTACGCTCGAAAAGAACAACGCCATCTATTGTCAGATAGCGAAAACACATGTCGCAGCTACTCGACCTGTCAAGAATGTTCTCGATAATTGTGGAGATGTCGTATCGACTATAAAACCTCTGCAGAGACAACATGAAGGCAGTTAGTAATCGGATCTACTCGAAGCGAAACAGCGAACGGATCACATGAAGCGAAGCGGAAGAAGTGAATTAAGAATTTTAAAGTATCCGTTAAGTGTTCTAAGTGTTAATACAGTTTTAATTTGTACTTCGGTGGAAGTTTTATTTATCCCGAACTCCAGCGCGTAGCAATACGCATACTGATCAGTATCTAATGCCCATAGTACAGGGAGTATTAGTTTGGGATCAGATGACTGTCTCTGATTTTGGAACGATCGTCCTTCCATTTTTTTAACAGCTTAGAAATAAGCCCAAAAAAACGTTATTGATCCGCAAGACATCTCTTCCTACGAATTCTGCAATCATTAAAATTGTCATAAAAGCAGTTATTTGATAATAACTGCTGTATATAAAAAAAAAAGTGAGAATTTAAAATGTACTGACGTTTTTAATTAAGATAATTAGTAAGTTAAATAATAATGGAAACTTAAGATTTAAAAGTTAACTAATTCGACCAGTTTTTGCATTAACCTTTCAACTCTTAAGCTCTTTTGCTTCTTAGAATGATTGATGACTCCGCGAATTTCATTGCCCTTTTCACCGACAAGTCTAAGCATCCTCTTCAACTTTTAGTGTAGTCTTTTTGTGAAGTTCATTTATTTGAATTACTATGATAGAATTTCTTCTTTAAGACAAAGATTGATTTCCGCAACGATTACCGTTAAGTTTTTATTTATTGCATAGGTGAATGAACTCAATGTTTATTTATGTGATATCACGACGTGAATGCGATCAACCGAAGCGAAGTCTCAATTGTTGCATTATGGTTGTCACATGGTTCAAGCCGAGAAGAATTACTGCTTCGTGGGAGGAATAGGCAGGATGGTAGTAACCATTCTTGTAGGCAGTTAATCCCAGCTAGCGATCTTAATGTCGTACTAAAATAGGCAGATATCATAGATAATAATACCCTCTAGTGGCTCCTGTTACCTTTTGCGACCCCTATTAGAAGAGATGAGATGTTGCTATTCTTGACACAATCATATACTAAATTGTCACGGGCCACGTCCCGAATTGAAACCTAACGTCTCTTAAGGTGGAAGTCGACTTTAACGTAGTGGGTACAAGTAGGTAAATAGTAGTTTTTTAAGCTATTGCATAGCTTTTATCGAGGGCTTTGAGTGCGGCGACCGAATCAAGAAATTCCGTAACAAAAATAAAACCTAACACCCCCACTCCGCCTACCATGTAGCACAGCATGCGCATCATGAAAAGTCTGCCCATCTTTCTCTCGCGCGGTCTAGCTTATAAGTGTGAAGGGGACAGCTAATGGTTTGTTTTTGTTAATGTTTATAAATATAGCGTGGAGGTGGTCTTATTTTATTATTGTTTTAATATTAAATCATTATTGTCTAATTATAATTGCATAAGTTGATAAAAAATGCTACGCAATAGCTTTACCGCGGCAGTCCCAGAGTGCCACACGTGTTTTTGCTTAGATAGTTGGACGACCTTACGGCAGCGAGTAGTTAAATGGGCTCAATTATCCTGTTTGATTGTGTCGCTGCGTTTAATTTTAATTAATTAATTTATTTTAATTAATAATAATTTTAATGTACTGTAGTGGTAGGGAAGGTGACTTGTGTGCACGCACGGGTAGGTATCAGCATCTTAACTATTTCTGCGGTGAAGCAGTAATGCGCTTCGGTTTGAATGGTGCCGTCGTACTATAAAACAGAGACTCAGAGCTCATAAATTATCTCAAGGTGAGTGCCTAAAGTTGACAATAGCATCCAAATTAAGAAATGAAATTTAAATATCCATTTTAAGCAGTAAGTTTTTCGTCGTGAGATTTCATAATATTCGCATTTGTTCGAATTTTCATTTTTCATTTCTATTTTAAATGTGTATTTGATAAGGTTGAAAAGATACAGACGAAAAATAATAACGAAATCAACTGCGCGGAGTTGAAGATAAAATGTTTATGTAGCCTTGTTAGACTCAATGATTGTATTTAACCTAATTACTTTTAAGATTATATTTTAAGTAGAGTAAGAATTATCTACTAATAATTTTTAGAAGAAATATATTCTGATTTCGTAATGAATTTGAGTTTAAAAAACAGTGCAATAAGCATTTTTGTATGTTAGATGAGAGATAGAAAGTTCCATCTATACATACATATAAATAAAATTGGAGTGTCTGTTTGTAATATTGAAATAACCGCTTTTTACCACATGCATATGAATATATTATTATATACGGTACATAGACCAAAATAACATTTTTTTAAATTTTTGTCTGTTTGTCTGTTTGTTTGTTCCAGCTAATCTCTGGAACGGCTGGACCGATTTTGATGAGACTTTCACTAGCAGGTAGCTGATGATATAAGGAGTAGCTTAAGCTACTTTTTTTAGACTATCTTCGCCCCGCGACGTCACCCGCAGTTATTGTCGTACCGTACCGCGCGCAAATTTTATTATTGATAAATAATAAAATTTAATGCTTCCGAAGCGAAGCGAGGGCGGGACGCTAGTCTTCAGTCAAGTTCGAATTAAAAATATTATAAAATTTGATCAACTTTCGAGTGCTGGTTGGTACTTATTTACATTTATTATACTCCATGCTGGGTGCTAACATTGAAAAAACTTATTTGACATGAATAACGTACAAGCAAAAACTCAATCTTTTAAGAATATTCAAAAAACGTGTCCATTTTACTAACATATGAGAACACTTACAAGGGGTGAAATTTATGAATAAAAAATAGTTTTAGCCCTGTCTGACCCTGGCGCCCCTACATTCCCTAGTGATGGATGATATGGCAGGGGAGTGTGATGTTTTCCGGGCGCCATCTTGTTTTTCTCAATATAGGGTTACTTTTGTTTACTGAGAGTTTCCGATTTGGAAACGACCCTTCGGTTCATGAATAGTTAGAAGAGCGGAACATATGTATCCCGGTTCAGTTAAAGAAAAAGTTCAAGATTTTTTTTGGTTATGACTTATACTTCTGGAAACGATTTTCTTGCTACATATGAGCAAATATTGTAGGCAGCGGCTTGGCTCTGCTCCTGGCATTGCTGAAGTCTATGGGCGACGGTAACCACTTACCATCAGGTGGGCCGTACGCTCGTCTGCTTACAAAGGCAATAAAAAAAAAATTACTTGACGTTGTGACCTGATGTCACATAAGTACAGTTTTAAAAAGAGGCCTTGGTGGCTAAGGAGTGTTTTAGCGTAGCTGATGTTCATTAGCTTCATGGCCGCCGTATGCTTATCTAACTTTTTAGGTAGTAAAAGACAAACGCTTGACGAAGAAGGCGATCGTACTATTAAATGAAAACACAAAGCTGTTCGCCAACACAAGCCCGCAAGATAGTAAATGCACAATGTATTTGAGTTGCGCAGGTTTGATTTTATGAGGCGATTCTATTCATTTATCACAGAAGTCATTAGTTAACATATCTATGATATATAATCTAAAGAAAACACGGTATTATTTACAATAATATATTATACAAGCGGCCACTTCGGATTCGCTCGGGTCTTTGACAAAAATTTCTAAATGAAAAATTATAATACACACACATTAACCCTTATATTTGCGTCAGGATTCTAAAAATAGAAAACTATAAAGGTAGTTTGAATAATTATTATTATTTTAATGAGCTTTTATTTTCATTTAAATAATATTTGTATATAATATTTCTATAAAAACTCAATTTTTTTATTATTTTAATATTATTATTTTTCTAATTTATTAACACTATTATATTAACATTATTGGAGTTTTAGTAAGGACCCTAAATTAAAAAAAAAAAAATATAGCCTATTTCACTGGGGAATAGTGTAGCTTCCAAACAGTGAAAAAATTTTTCAAATCGGTTCAGTATTTTCGGAGCCTATTCAATACAATCAAACAAAAAAATATTTCCTCTTTATAATATTAGTATAGAAGTATAGATTTATAATATATTTAACCTTTCAAAGTATATTCATTTTATCATCGATTTAGAATACAGTTTCATTTACCAATAATAATCACTTTATTGAAATTAATTTTATTTTCTCCGTGACTTATGTTTTAATATTAAATTGAATAACGATTTTTAATATAATATTAAGACGGCTTAATTGAAACTCCCTTGTGTATGGACTGTTTCACAGAAACAAACTCATTAAGCCGCAATACAGAACGGGAAGAGCTCCCTTAATCTGTCATTTTCCAGTTTCTTGGCTCCATCAAAGCAGATATTCGGACCAAGCTCTTTTCATAGAACGCCTCTTTGTACGAAGTACTTAAGATCCGAAATTGAACACAGAATAAAAATTGACAGAAAGATTTGTATGTTTATCTCGCAGAAATTGATCCTTTGCCAGAATCTATGGACACAAAAGTGCGAATTTCATCACCTTCTTTCAAAAATGTATTCGAAAACTAAATTTTATTTTCACTTGTCGCTCACAAACCTTTTATACCTAACAGAATTTGGCAATCTGGGGTACCTGTCTGGATGCGTTCAAAATAATATCAAACACCAATTTATTTTTATTTTTTATTGCTTTGATGGATGGATGAGCTCATAGCCCGGTGTTAACCTGGTGTTAAGATATTACCAGAGCCCATAGACATCTACAGCGTAAATGCTGCCACCCACCTTGAGATATAAATTCTAAGGTCTCAGTATAGTTACAACGGCTGCCCCACCCTTCAAACCGAAACGCATTACTGCTTCACGGCAGAAATAGGCAAGGCGGTGGTACCTACCCATCTAGACTCACGAGGTCCTACCACTAGTAAATCCATCCAAGCCTGGATTTTATTTTAAAGTTACTCACCAGCCTTTTAAACCTCACAGAATTCGACAATCTGGGGTACCTTTCTGGATAGGTTCAAAATAATGTCACACCACTTGCTTACAGGTTACGTATGACTTTCAAAAACAAGAAGCTATCAATATTAATTACCAAGACGATACTTCAGCTCGTTCGATTTTGAAATTGCTGATGCGTTCAATAATACGAAAGATTAAAACTCGAAATAAACAGACAGATCGTCTCAACAAATTTACTTATTCATTCGAACGGGTTCATTTGCGTCAACAAACTTTCTGAAACTTTATCGGGTGCCCTTTACATCTTCGTTATTGTCCACGCCGCTGGCGAAAACTTGAACAACAATAAGGCATCTATTGTTAAAGTCAACGAAGCTGCTATCATCAGTATAATCCCTCAATCAAACAGTAAGAGCCTCCATCCATTCCTCTTTAATCAGCGTCGCCTTTTGTCAGCTAAATTGTGCGATGGTTTTAAGATTGTAGTCGGAAATCATGAAACATCCAGAGTTGTTCGTCTGGCGTTTTGATTAGTCAGATTTTTGGACTGAGATGATGAATTTAATTGGTCATTAGAGTCCCATATAGGGCTCTTAATTAAAAGCCTCTTTTGTCCTTTAGCTATACTAATTTATACTAACATTATAAAGAGGAAAGATTTGTTTGTTTGTTTGTATTGAATAGGCTCCGAAACTACTGAACCGGTTTGAAAAATTCTTTCACTGTTTGGAAGCTACACTATTCCCGAGTGACTTTTTGAAAAAAATTAGGGATCCTTACTAAAACTCCAATAATGTAACCGAAGGTGTAAAAAAATTACCTAAAATATTCTTTACATCGCGTGCCCTGCGAAAGCTATTGATGACAGAATAAAATAATGTACTATTGACTTTGTAGAACACATTATTATTTACAAAAAGTGTCGCGACAGCATATGTCTAACTATTATAGTTATGCCGCAATAGTGTTCTTTTATTTTAAAAAATAAAACAACGTCAAATATCGTTGAAATTTCTTAAAGACCCGAACAAAGCCGGAGCGGGCCGAGCTAGTTTAATAAATAAACATATTAAGTGCTAGATTGAATGGGCGTCTTAATAGACGTTCACTGGATTTTTGTTCAGGAGCGGAGAGCGACGATTGTGCTATGTTTGAGTGAAACCAACTAAATAACAAGTTCTACCGAACACGGATCCATGCATTACGCGTGAGGTATACAAGAGTGCCAATACTGTAGAAGACACCCACTATCACTATACAGCTCCTCTTCACTCTCACCCAAACGTCCGATTCTCGCCTGAGACAGGAATCCGTGAGAAGAAGGACTAATTCAGCTAAAGCATCAGCATTCTAGAGAACCCGGGATACATGGGACGGCCGGAGGTCACAGAAATTTTCGTTTAATCGTATGAACTTTTCGAAGCCTCAGAGAATATAAATAAAGTAAACTATATTAAATAACTAAAGCACAAAAAATACTTCCTAACCTGAGTAATAAAAGGTGCTGAAAGCAAGAAAGTTTATCATCAGTAGTTTTAAATTTTTAGGAAATTAAATGTAAATAGCTTGTCAGGCTTATTTATGAATTGTTGGCGATCTTAATTTTACTTGTCTCCAATAAGATTCGATATTTTGCTTTCAAACAACTTATTAATATAATTATGAAAATGACTGGTTCATCATCATAATATATATTTGCATTCAGCTGGGCTCATTTAGACTTATAAATTAAAATTTAATGTTTTCATGGTTTTTTTAATTCAATTCAGTTCTTTTAAAAAAATATATATCCATAAGCGGGCTTGGAGTATCGCCAATGCGGCATTAAGTGCTGTGGTTTAAGCGCTCGAGTACCAAAGCCCTTTATTAATCTACAATATATTGATTTCGATTGACAATAGCTTTTTTGATAGTTTTCATTTTTTGAATTTAATGCGCTGCTATATTAGTAATTATATATTAAGACTTTCTGCAAAGATTTCTCATTTTCTATAAACAAAAATTTACAAAAATAATTATACAATAAATTCTCTGTAGGCACGTGGAAGCAGGATAATTAAATATTGATTTATTCTCCCTTCACGCTCCCGCTAAGAAACATCTCGACTATATTAATTACAAAGACACAGTTTATTTAATACAAATACTAGAAATAAATTGGTGTCCTATTGAACAGTTTATGTATCTGTGATTTCGTCAAACAGTTGCAAATTGTTAAAACTATCGTTATAAAAAAGAAAAGATGTGTGGTGTCGTGGGACTCCGGATAGGAACGAAGTTCCTTATTATAAAAATATTAATTTTAAGTTCTATTCGGGGTATAAAGAAAATAAAACTGGAGGTTTCGCAACAACCCACGGTCATTCGGTAACGTGCGAACTTATTGTGGTACACTTCATTCACGATTGTTTGCATAAGAATTAGTGTATTGCGCAAACGAACGCTCTGAGATCGTGGTCAATGAATGATAAAAAAATATGTTATTTTTTGTACGTTATTACAAAGTTAAGTCGTACACTGTGTGCATTACTAATTTGTAAGTTATTACAAAGTGAAGTCGTACACTGTGTGCATTACTAATAAAAATCTTATGTTACGGATGCTTTTTCCCGGTTACGGTACCCCTCCGCATCGTCCCATATGGAACTTCGTTCCAAAAAACACAAAAATAAGAGTTCGTAAAGTTATTTTAAAAAACACTCTTCCTCTTTCTTGAATACGATCTAGGATCGCGTTTTCGCTAAGAAATTCAACGGAAAATGAGCAGCTTTATTCTGTAAGAACTAGTATTTAGTAGTGTCTTTCGAACTATTTATTAGTATTCTCTAGTATTTAAAAAAAGTTGACCAACTGACGTTTACTGGTAAAATGAGTAAGTCAGGCGGATGGTTTTTTTTTTCACAAGAGAAAATCGCCGGATCCCCACCCGCGCGGCAGGTGGGGTATGTGGGAATTGAACCTCAATAAAAACTTCTGCCGCTCAGGGCCGGCGCCCTACCTCAGACCGGGTCGGAACCCAGTCGGGACTTGAGACGGCAGGGGGCGTATGGGCATAACGGTATCATGCTTATTTCTACTACGAAACAGCCAGGCATTCCTATATGTAGAGTGGCACAGCCATTGTATTTCGTAACCACGATTTTGACTTTGCATTAATCACTAATTGGTGGCTCGTAAGCTCGACTGTCAAAGTAGCGAAACGCCAGCAATATTGAAATTTAATTTAGTATACATCAATGTACATAATATAACCAATTTTTGAATTAACTCTCCAGGGAGGCAACGAAGTATACCCAAACACAAAGTGATGGGAAAAGATACATTTATTACAGCAAGCTTCTTTTAAAATCAATGATTCATGTACCTGTCCCCGCAAAAAAGGAGATCCACAAGTGAGTTTGTACTTATGAGACCGAACTTAGATCAAGGACCGAATGCTTACAACTTTTTCCGTTAAGCCGTACCTAACTTCTGATAAGATTACAAGAACTGAAACTGTCTGTGGGGATATGTGATAGTGTCGTAGCCATTGACATATTTTTTAAGACTTTAAGATTTTCTTTTTATGATTAACGTTTTTTTTATTGCTTATATTGGTGAGCGAGCTCACAGCTCACCTGGTGTTAAGTTACTGGAGCCCATAGACATCTACAACGTAAATGCGCCACCCACATTGAGATATAAGTTCTAAGGTCTCAGTATAGTTACAACGGCTACCCCACCTTTCAAACCGAAACGCATTACTGCTTCACGGCAGAAATAGGCGGGGTGGTGGTACCTACCCGCGCGGACTCACAAGAGTTCCTAACACCAGTAAAAAATTATGTAGGTAAAACATTATGTTGATCGGAAGTTACAACAATCTCACTTAAATTAATGGGCGAACTCACAGCCCCCACGATGGGGATGAAACCCATAGAAACCGGAACTTGAATATCACTGGTCAAATTGAAAGATGAGATTAAGCTCTCTGAAACACTAGAAACTTTCCCGGAAACTCCAAAAAGTACTGTTTGAGGATTCAACTAAATCGGATAAATCTTACGGTAAGAACAGAAAAACGAATAGCCGCTTACCTACTGTTTGACTTTAAGATTTTAGTTTGTTATTTGTGATTTTTGTCGTGTGTTAGGTTGTTAAACATGCGCCCGGCGGCACGATTGCTGTCAAGTCGTCGTGGCCTAAACGATGAGACGTCCGGTGCATTCGTGTTGAAGCGATGCACCGGTGCTCGAATCCCGCGGGCGGGTACCAATTTTTCTTATGAAATACATACTCAACAAATGTTCACGATTGACTTCCACGGTGAAGGAATAACATCGTGTAATAAAAGTGAAAACCGCAAAATTATAATTTGCGTAATTACTGGTGGTAGGGCCTCTTGTGAGTCCGCGCTGGTAGGTACCACCGCCCTGCCTATTTCTGCCGTGAAGCAGTAATGCGTTTCGGTTTGAAGGGTGGGGCAGCCGTTGTAACTATACTGAGACCTAAGAACTTATATCTCAAGGTGGGTGGCGCATTTACTTTGTAGATGTCTATGGGCTCCAGTAACCACTTAAAACCAGGTGGGCTGTGACCTCGTCCACCCATCTAAGCAATAAAAAAAAAATCCTACCTTGAGGCTTAAGGTCAAATTTTCAATTGTTTTATGTAACGGCTGACCTATTTATATAATAATATATTCTTCAAGCGCATATCTGCCACGCCGCTAATATAGACAGGACGGTGATTAAATGCTGTGCTGATGCACAATACAACGAGTAAATACGCAAATTTATAAATTTTATGGTTATATTTTCGATTAAGCAATGTTATTTTCTTTCATGGTGGAATTATTTCGTGCGCACATAAGTGCTACTTCCATAATCGCTGATAGCCCAAGGAACTATTCCAACTACGCGTGGCTTGGTAGGTGAGGTCATGGAACTCAAACTGAGAGGGCTAGCAAGAGCTGCGCTCTGGTAAATCTACCACATGACCGGAATCGTGATCCACCGAGAAGACCCGGCAAGAAACTCCGTGAATTAACACGTGTTGAGCTCTTATTACCTTAAAAATCGATTCCTGTCTGCCTATTTCTTTATACTATATTGCTATCCTCTAAAGATAATAATTACAAAGTAAATATTAAACGACCATAAATTTGATTTTCAATCTGACTAACTGATTCTGAACTATTTTTTGGTGCAAAACATTTTTGATTATCCGTTATAGAGGATATCCTGATAAATGAAGGACTCAATGTAATGTGAGGACGAACAGTGAGATCTAATGGAAGGATTTTGAAAGGTCTCACTGAGATGAAACATGAGACGATTTAAACTAAGATTTTTTTATCACTGCAAATATTTAGATGATCTGAGAGTCTAACACATTGTAACTGTCCACCTTTTGACTGTTTGTCGAAATTCACTTGCATTGAAATAGCTATTTCAGTTTTCAGCCCATAACTGTCTACGCTCCACGGCATTTATAGGTAAATAAGTGTACCATAGTAATCATTTCTGCGAACTGAAGTCACACCCTATTTATAGTCATAACAACTATTTATAGAATGATACGAAAATTACCCAATTTCGAGGAGAAATCCGAAAGAAAATACGAAGTAGATAATTAAAGAGAAACGTTTGTAAAGAGATCTTCAGAAAACTGAATGTTTACAGAGAATATAGCAGGCACATTAAAAGTTGTGATGTGTATGTTGTGATGTAATTAAAAACAAATAAAAAACCGAAACGGCAACATTCACCGGGCCTTTATTTTCTTTTGTTTTTTCTTCTATTGCCTTTTTAGACAAACTAGAGATCCTGCAGTAGTCGAAATTCGACTATAATTAATTGGAATTGTAAGTTTGTACACTATTATGGAACAATGTCCGGTTGTCTTGTACGCTAGACGTTTGCTAAACACTCCCGATAAACAAGGAAAATCAGTGAGAAATAATAAGCCCACCTTTCAATAGTGCAACACCAAATATTTATGGAACGTGTGTTCATCGTTATGAATCATAGTGAACTTAAAAACACATTTAAAAAGTGATAAATCCTGTACTCAAAATCTAGTTAACATTGTTCGAGATCTGTCAAAGCGATAAATTGTACTGCTACCCGCAACAGCGATACCAATTTTAAAAAAGAAAAAAAAAAAAAAAAAAAAATTTACGTTCAGAAACTAGTTTCAAATTCCGCTCAACTTTACGTTTCGTTTCACATAAAAATGTCGTTGTCACCCGAGATGTCACTGCTTTTATCTAAAATGACGGAACAATTGAACTTGCAAACTGCTACAATTACGGAAAATATAACTGCAGCCATATTACACCAAGTCGACGAAAAAATAAAACCGATCATAGAGGAGAACGAAAAACTGAAGCAGGAAGTTGAGACATTAAACAAAAAGATTCTTACCCTCGCGTCTATTACCAGGAAAAACAATATATTAATTCATGGCTTACCTGAAGAGAATGATGAAAAATTCGAAGATCTAAGTAACCTTGTAAAATCAACATTGCGCGGAATCGAAGTGGAAATTAAAACAGAAGATATTAACTTACTTCAGAGACTAGGGAAAAAAGGATCCAGAGATGGCAAAACTAGACCAATTTTGCTTGCTACCACGAGCCTACAGAAGAAAATCCAGATTTTGAAAAATAAAAAGAAATTGAAAGCTGACATATACATCACGCATGATCTACCAAAGGAAGTACTTCTAGCCAAGAAAGGAAATAAAAATAAAAATTCCGGCGACAGCAAAAAAGACACAGAAAAAAGGAAAAGATCTGAAACTCCAAGTCCTGGCAACCCAATTGCAACAAATACGAAGATGCACAAGATAGATGCTTTTCAATACTTACGACAGAGATCACACTCCTTTTCAGAAAAAAACACAAACAAAAACTAATACTCCATCAAGAACCGGAGGATTACAACCGACAACAACAAACAATCCAAGTCAACATTTATTTGAACTACAACTAAATATGTCACAGCTAAAACAACAAAATCAAATACTCCCAAGACGGCTGGTCACCGAGGGAGGATTAGACCATCACCCTCTAACAATAAAACAAAAATTAGATACTGCAACCCCAAATATTAGATCTACCCCAAGCCGATTGGTGGGGATAGGAACCACAACCCCCCAATAACACAAGAAATCAATTGCGAAAACAGCTACACGAAATCAAAAATTTATATTGCATCCCTCAATGTACTTACACTGAAAAACGATGAAAGCCTTACAGAACTAGTATATGCGTTGAAACAGATTAAATGGGACATAGTCGGCCTGAGTGAGGTAAGGCGAATGGGAGAAAGAATTATTTCCCATCCAGACTTCCTTCTATATCATATAGGAACGACCCCAGGTCAGTATGGAGTTGGTTTTATTATAAAAAAATACCTCACAAACTATGTTGAGAGCTTTATAGGAGTATCAGAACGCATAGCACTGATGAATCTTAAGCTACCTGGGTACAAAGATCCATGGACCATCATACAAGTATACTCACCCACGGAACAATCCGATACAGTATCAATAGAGTCATTCTACCTAGACCTAAATAAAACAATCCAAGACTATGCTTACAAAAACCTTGTTGTGATAGGAGACTTCAATGGCCAAATTGGAGAACGACAACCAGAAGAAGACACAGTCTTGGGACCATTTGTGTATGGAAAAAAGGCCAGAAGCAGAAACGGAGAAAGACTTGTAAACTTTGCACAGGAGAATGGCTTGAGAATCTTAAACACAGTGTTCAAGAAGAAAGAAAGTAAGATGTGGACCTGGTCATCACCAGACGGGAAAACAAAAAACCAAATAGATTTTATAATGTCTAATAAAAGTAGATACTTCTCTAACATGAAAGTTATAAGCAATTTCAACTTCAATACAAACCATCGAATTATTCGAGCAGAACTAACGACAACCCCGCCAAAAAACTCAAGACCAAGAAACAATATGATGAACACAAAACCTACCAAATACCAAATATCCCAAATAGCCAACTCTGTAATGACAAAACTTATAGATTACAAAAAAGAGACAACAAACATGGAGGTGCAAGAAAAATACGACTGGTTAGAAGGAGCAATCAAAGCAGCTATTCAACAAGGGACTAATAACAAAGACCTATCTAACAAGTGGATGACTACCAAAACAATCAACCTTCTCAAACAAAGAGCTAACTTAATTAAAGAAAAAAATAGTAACGATAATCGAAAGCCAATAGCAAAACTCAGCAAAGAAATTAAAGAAAGTATTAGAAAAGATAGAACTCAAAAAAGAATGGAAACAATAGAGAGACACATTTTACAAACAGGAGGTATAAAAAAGGCACATAAGGAATTATCAAACAAAAAGGACTGGATCGTACAGATGAAAGATAGTAATAGCTTGAAGGAAAATCGAAGGCAAGGAATATTAGGAATTGCTAGATCTTACTACAAGAAATTATATGAAAACAACATAGAGGAAAAAGAAATAGAGTTGTTGGAAATCTCATCCGTGCCCAGCATCATACAGGATGAAATAGAATTCGCTATAGAAACTCAAAGAGACAATAAAGCTCCAGGACCCGACAGAATAAGTAACGAAGTACTAAAACAAGCGAAACAAACAATAACACCTATTCTCAAAGAAATCTTCAACGATATCATCAATACAGAAACGATTCCCCAGCAATGGACTAAATCCAATATAATCCTTCTGTACAAAAAAGGTGATCAGTACGATATTGGAAACTACCGACCTATAAGTTTAATGTCCAACCTGTACAAAATATTTGCAAAGATCTTGCTCAAGCGAATGGAGGGCAAACTCGACGAGCAACAGCCAATAGAACAAGCAGGTTTTAGAAGAAACTACTCAGTACTTGATCATATCCATGCTGTTAGGCAAATCATTGAAAAATATACAGAATATAAGTCGTCGTGGCCTAACGGATAAGACGTCCGGTGCATTCGTGTTGAGCGATGCACCGATGTTCGAATCTCAGGCGGGTACCAATTTTTCTAATGAAATACGTACTCAACAAATGTTCACGATTGACTTCCACGGTGAAGGAATAACATCGTGTAATAAAAATGAAACCCGCAAAATTATAATTTGCGTAATTACTGGTGGTAGGACCTCTTGTGAGTCCGCGCGGATAGGTACCACCGCCCTGCCTATTTCTGCCGTGAAGCAGTAATGCGTTTCGGTTTGAAGGGTGGGGCAGCCGTTATAACTATACTGAGACCTTAGAACTTATATCTCAAGGTGGGTGGCGCATTTACGTTGTGGATGTCTATGGTCTCCAGTAACCACTTAACACCAGGTGGGCTGTGAGCTCGTCTACCCATCTAAGCAATAAAAAAAAAAAAAAAAAAAAAAAAAATATCAACTCATATACTATCTAGCATTTGTCGATTACACCAAAGCATTTGACTCATTAATACATGCAAACATCTGGGAGGCGTTAAGAGAACAAGGAATAGAACAAAAATATATAAGATTGATTAGAAATGTTTACAAAAACAGCTCGGCGTGCATTCAGCTAGAAAAGAAAGGAGATTCGTTTAAGATACAAAAAGGAGTAAGACAAGGAGATCCTCTCTCTCCAAAACTTTTCTCCTCTGTTTTGGAAATGATCTTCAGGAGCCTTGATTGGGAGAATCTGGGTTTAAATATAGACGGCCGCACACTAACACACTTAAGATTTGCCGATGACATTGTGTTATTCGCAAAAACACCGGGAGACCTAAATAGAATGTTAAACGAACTAGCCTCGGAGAGTGAAAAAGTAGGACTAAAATTAAATCCCGAAAAAACAAAAGTAATGACCAACGGAACCAAAAGCAGCATAAATGTAGGCAAGTCAGAAATTACCTATGTCGAAGAATATATATACCTCGGACAGCTGATATCACCTAAAGATAATATAAACAAAGAGATCAAAAGAAGAATTGCAAACAGTTGGAAGAGGTATTGGGATCTAAGAGAAATAATGAAAGATAAAAACCTTCATATAGGAACAAAAGGCAAACTATTCAATGTTTGCATTCTACCAATTTTAATGCATGGAAGCCAAACATGGGCCTTAACAAAAAACATAACCAATAGAATTGCTATTTGCCAACGAGCAATGGAAAGAAGCATGATAGGAGTAAAAAGGAAGGATAAAATAAGAAACACTAACATTAGGAAAAATACTAAGACACAAGACGTAACTCTAAAAATAAAAAGGCTAAAATGGAAGTGGGCGGGACACATGGTCAGAGGAAAAGAAAAATGGAGCAAAATAACTACACATTGGTACCCAAGGGAAGGCAAGAGGAAAAGAGGCAGGCAACAAAAAAGATGGGACGATGATATCAGGCAGGTTGCGGGCATAACATGGAGTAGAGTAGCCAGAGAGAGATCAGAATGGAGTAGGTTAGAGGAGGCCTTTGCCAACTGGCAAACGGACTTACAGAGAGTAAACAAGCACCAAATACACCAATTTTAATTTTCTAAAATACATATATATATACATATATCAGTATAAGTGCAGTAATATAAGAAACTTAATTTTATATCTGTTTTCCGAATAAAGGGCTCTATTATTATTATTATACACTATTATGATTGTATTTTATATTTCTATAATCACAAATTTCGCCAAGGCTACACTATAAAATATATTAATAAAGACAAACAATATTTAATCTATTCTCAATTTGACCACAGACGTCAAGAACAAAAGTTTGACAATAAATAGTATGCATGCGTGTGTGCGTCAAATACATGGTATGTAGTGTGTGTAATGTTTTCTTTATTGATTTAATGTATCTTTTATGCATTATTTAAAAAAAATATTAGCATTGTGCACTTCTTCTCTATAATTGTGAAAAATTTCATACTCTTCCGTTCTCGCAATTTTCGTAAAAAGGGATACAAAGTTTTTGCTTCACGTATTAATATAAAGATTAATATACGATCGACCGCTCGCCACCATATGTGATTGATGGCGATGGTGTACCATGCAGTGATCATCTTTCATGGACATCATTAATGCCAGATGTACAGTCAAGCTGTATAGCCTACAGAGCGAACCGCTTAAAAGGAGCTTTCAACGGCTTCAGGCTAAAAATTTTTTTTTTGTTATTGCTTAGATGGATGGACGAGCTCACAGGCCACCTGGTGTTAAGTGGTTACTGGAGCCCATAGACATCCACAACGTAAATGCGTCACCCACCTTGAGATATAAGTTCTAAGGTCTCAAGTATAGTTACAACTGCTTCTGCCCCACCTTTCAAACCGAAACGCATTACTGCTTCACGGCAGAAAATAGGCAGAGTTGTGGTACCCACCCGCGCGGACTCACAAGACGTCCTACTACCTGTAAAATTTTTCTCGAGTGATATGAATTCCAGGAAAATAAAACATAATAGACCAAATTACTCGCGGGTTGTGGGACAAAAATTGTCAAAGAATTTAGATCAAATTACTTAAACCGAATTATTTCGCAAGATTTTCGTAGCAAAATACAAAAATAAGATTTAAAGAATTGGATCATAAATCTTGAGTTGCGAAGGTTCCGTATTCAGATGGGCCCGATTTTATTTTGTTTGATTTCTTTCCTTTGAGACAATTGCGAGGTCTTGAAGAAGGTCACAATTCTCTGTGGTGAAGAAATGATTGATGAGCCTTACTGGATTGGGTACGTACCCTTTGGCTGACTCTACGAATATTTTATGTAAGGATTTATGTGATCAGTATACGGTGTATCCCAAGGATTTCAGTTTATTTCCTAAGAGAATCCGTTTCTTTGTCGATTTCTATACGCTGTACAAAAATTTAGTGGTGCTCTTGATTTATTTGACAGAAAAAATAAAGCTTGTCTGCAGAGAGATTCCTTGAAACTGAGGCGCCATTTTCGCTGTAAAAAGGAAAAGGTTGTTCTTTATTAAATTCTTAGTTTAAATGTCTTAATAATTTTGTTAATTTTAATTTTACTAACATAGTTATAAGTATTACTCTACTAACAACATATGGACTTATAATGGTCTAAATTAAATGATTTTTTTATTTTTTACTGAACGCTCATGAACCACAAATGAATTGTTTCCTTTATATGATTTTTATTTTCACATCTCTTGCTAGTATGACCAGCCACGGCTTGTCTGTATCCCCAGCATCGCTAATGTATTAGCGACTTTGACCACTCACGATCAAACTAACCATATGCTCGACGACAGTGAAAATTCTACTGCCCGATTGTAATTAACACAATAAACATATACATTTTTTTTATTGCGTAGATGGATGGACGAGCTCACGGCCCACCTGAAGTAAAGTGGTTACCGGAGCCCATAGACATCCACAACGTAAATGCGCCACCCACCTTGAGATACGAGTTCTAAGGTCTCAGTATAGTTACAGCGGCTTCCCCCATCCTTCAAACCGGAACGCATTACTGCTTCACGGCAGAAATAGTCAGGGTGGTGGTTCCTATCCGTGCGAGCTCACAAGAGGTCCTACCAGTATATATCTATATATTAATACGTGAAGCGAAAACTTTGTTTCCCTTTTTACGAAAATTGCGCAGACGGAGGAGTATGAAATTTTCCACACTCATAGAGAATATAGAGAAGAAGTGCACATTGCTAATATTTTTTTTAAAATAATGCATAAAAGATACATTAAAGCAATAAAGAAAATATTACACACACTACATACCATTTATTTGACGCACACACGCATGCATACTATTTATTGTTAAACTTTTGTTCTTGACGTCTGTGGTCAAATTGAGAATAAATTAAATATTGTTTGTCTTTATTAATATTTTTTTATAGTGTAGCCTTGGCGAAATTTGTGATTATAGAAGCATAAAATACAATCATAATAGTTTACAAACTTACAATTCCAATTAATTATAGTCGAATTTCGACTACTGCGGGACCTCTAGTGTATATTATTATTTAATTTGTACAACTTAGAGCAAATCATTGTACACGACGTTTCTGAGGAACAATCTAGTACGATAAATTATATGTCAACTAACGTAGTAACTTCAAACATTGTCAAGTAGATTCAAACGATTATCAACAAAGTCGTTGGTTTTTGGCAACGTACAAAAACATTTAGACAGTATTTCGCTTCGGCTGTGTCACAAATTTGGACGTAATGCGACTCGGATGACTGGAATAAGGCGAACAGGAAAAGGGTGGATTGCGACTTTTGGTACGAAACAGCTTTTTATTAACACCCACAGACGATTATGGCCTTATAAAAGTTTCTATAAATGATTTTTGGAACGATGTTTTGGAACGAAGTTCCTTATGGGACGATGCGGAGGGGTACCGTAACCAGGAAAAAACGTCCGTAACGTAAGATTTTTATTAGTAATGCACACAATGTACGACTTAATTTTGTAATAGCGTACAAATTAGTAATGCACACAGTGTACGACTTAACTTTGTAATAACGTACTAAAAATAACATATTTTTTTATCATTCATTGACCACGATCTCAGAGCGTTCGTTTGCGCAATACACTAACTCTTATGCAAACAACCGTGAATGAAGTGTACCACAATAAGTTCGCACGTTACCGAATGACCGTGGATTGTTGCGAAACCTCCAGTTTTATTTTCTTTGTACCTCGAACAGAACTTAAAATTAATATTTTTATAAGGAACTTCGTTCCTATCCGATGTCCCCCGATGCACCACACATCTTTTTTGTTTTTTTTTTTTACTCCCCGTGTAGTCGAGTAAGTACAGCCCATGAGGGTGAGTGGTTACCGTTGTCCGTGGACTTCAGCAATGTCAGGGGCAGAGCCAAGCCGCTACCTACCGTGAAACTTGATCACTTGGGAAGCTTATTTCGTTTTAATGAACAGTATTAACTTATACATCTTTTCTATTTGTATGTTACTAAAACAATAAATAGTTTTACTTTGTTTAATCTCTCAATCAACGGTTGCGTAAATGATCGCCCCTTGTATTTTTGTTTTCTAATTGTGTTAACTATATTATTTTGGAGCAGTGAGACAGGGTATCGGAATTCCATTTGCATGCGAATACCGGGTGCAATTAGTTCAGCGTTTGAATCGATTGACAAAATGGTAGATCCGACCAATCACAGTATGTCCTACTTCACAGCGATTCGGATTGCAATTTAACTACTTAGAAAATTCTTTAAGAAACTAAATGTAAATCACATCTATACTAATATTATAAAGAGGAAAGATTTGTTTGTTTGTTTGTTTCGAATAGGCTCCGAAACTACTGGACCGATTTGAAAAATTCTTTTTCCATTAGAAGCCGACATTGTCCCTGATGAACATAGGCTACTAATTTTTTTTTTTTTTAATTTTTTTTTTTGTTTTTATGTGTGTTTTAATGTTTCCGAAGCGAAGCGAGGGCGGGTCGCTATATTAAAATAAAGAATATTATTAAACCAATACATAATATATTGTAGATGATTTCAATTAGGGAAAACGGGTTTGCATTTTTATTTATTGCTTAGATGGATGAACGAGCTTACAGTCCCAGTGGTTTCTAGAACCCACAGACATCTACAACGTAAATGCGCCACCCACCTTGAAATATAAAGTTCTAAGGTCTCAGTATAGTTACAACGGCTGCCCCACCCTTCAAACCGAAACGCATTATTGCTTCACGACAGAAAAGGCAGGACGGTGGTACCTACCCGTACCGACTCAAGAGGTTCTACCATCAGTACAGGTTACAAGTTGCATTACCGAATATTAGCCTGGCAGTGTCACTAAAAAGGAAAAAAAAATGACTGAGTTATTTTCGTCTGCTTACGTGGCACCGTGGTTTTTTAAGAGCACAGTAAAGGATATACAAAATAAAATATACGATTTTGCATTTCAATATTAATAAAGAGGGACTCTTTCCATAATATGTACGCAGAATGATAATCATAAAAAAAAGGTCACTACAAACCCGAAATAACAACTTATTAAGCAAACAAAACATTAAACTTCGGTACTTCATGAGAAATGCTGTTATATTTATTTAGTCGTGACTTCACACACGTTTGTGGCTGACGCATGATAAATGTAGGCTTAAAAGGAAATATGCCGGCTGTCATGATTTTTTCTCATGAATTATTCGTGTGGAGACGACCGACATTATGCCGCATCATGTCCCCAAAAACATACAGCGAACAATTACATAACGTTACTTCGTAAGTCTTTTTAGTGCCTTAGCAAGCTAATAAAATGCCTGTAAGCATAACATTTTATTTATTGCTTAGATGGGTGGACGAACTCTTTTTTTATTTATTGCTTAGTTGGGTGGACGGGCTCACAACCCACCTGGTCTTAAGTGGTTAAATGTTTGATGTCGTCGTTGCCTAAAGAATAAGACGTCCGGTGCATTCGTGTTGAGCGATGCATCGGTGTTCGAATCCCAGGCGGGTATCAATTTTCCTAATGAAATACGTACTCATCAAATGTTCACGATTGACTTCCACGGTGAAGGAACAGCGTCGTGTAATAAAAATCAAACCCGCAAAATTATGCGTAATTACTGTGGTAGGAACTCTTGTGAGTTCGTGCGGGTAGGTACCAACACCCTGCCTATTTCTACCGTGAAGCAGTAATGCGTTTCGGTTTGAAGGGTGGGGCAGCCATTGTAACTATACTTGAGAACTTAGAACTTATTTCTCAAGGTGAGTGGCGCATTTACGTTGTTTAAGTCTATGGGCTCCAGTAAACACATAACACCACGTGGGCTGTGAGCTCGTTCATCCATCTATGCAACAAAAAAAAAACATAGAGACTCACACATATCTGCTGATAAAAATAACTGAGTTCATAATTTTAACGAAAATCCACCGATTGACAAAGACAGCGCTTAGTGTTATAGGAAAAAAGCTTCGATTTAATATATTTTCTTTTATAAATGGGTGAATGGCTTCACAGTCTGGTGTTATGTGGTTGCTGAAGCACGTATACATCACAATATGTAAGCCGCTACCCACCTTGAGGCTTGAGGTTTGTTGTCTCAATTGGCTCTGCCACCCTTCAATACTGATGGTGCCTGTCGGTGTGAATTTACCCTACTACTGGGTGTGCCGTCTTCGCGGCAAATTTTAAATGTGACATTTTACAACGCCAATCGATCTCCACGTTCGGATCCATCAAATGACAGCGAAGCTACATCGCATGCACACACACATCGATTACGAACGGGAGCCGAGCAACACGCAACCAAATCTATAATATTTAAATATAACCGAATTTGACGACCGTGGGTGACGTTCAATTATAATAAACTAGCTGACCTGGCAAACTTCGTAGTGTCTCAATCAATAAATAAAAGACCTAAACTTTTGTATATTATAAAATAAACTTAAAACAAACAAAATGAATCCCTGTCCGTCGTGGGACACATCAAAGGAAAAACAAAATTGTTATGTTTATTTAATTCCAAGCATTTTCATATTTCAAACCTTTTCTGGACTTCCACAAATAATTCAAGACCAAAGTTAGCCAAATCGGTTCAGCCGTTCTCGAGTTTTAGCGAGACTAACGAACAGCAATTCATTTTTTTTAAATAGAGATTAACAAAGGCTTAGTGAATCTAGAACAGTGCACTCGTCCAGGAGCTCCGTGTGGCAGTCCCAGGTGCGTATGTGCATTTACTCATTTTTTGAATCCTAGACGTACATCGGGGACCTAGGATACCTTGCTGGGCAAGTTCCGTATCCATCCCCGACCAGGGATCGATTGGTTTGTCCAGACCCAGTGTGTGTGTCGTGAAGATAACCGGTTGAAACAAAACCACCGAGCCGGGAACAAAAGTCTGACATACAACTGGGTAAATTTGATGCAAAGTAATAAACGTTCCGTACCTACTTTTTATTTATATTACACGATATTATTTCTTTGTCGTGGAAACCCCTCGTAAGCACGTGTCGAACATGTCCGTACAAAAATAAAATCCAGCCAACTGGATTTTTACACCGACATAAAGTTGCATCGCTTCTAACGGCTTCACCGAGGACCTTTATTCTATGGGCTAGAATGAGTTTCAGAGGCGTGAAGTTTTTACCATAGATGAGATACTGTGCTATCTGCAAATTTGGCAAATTAGAAAGCACGACGATAGATCGACTCATGCAGGTACTGGATACAAATACACCGAGCTCCACGGTCATCGTTCTTGTCGAACCGGTCGCTTGCGACGAAGGGCTCGGCGAGTAAATTAACCCACAGACACAGCCCATTCAGTTTTTCGCCGGATCTCCTCAGTGGGTCGCGTTTCCGATCCGGTGATAGATTCTACAAAGCATTGCTCTTGCTAGGGTTCGTGTTAGCAGCATCGTCAGGCTTGAGCCCCGTGAGCTCACCTACTAGTTAAGGTTACGCTGATATGGTATCTCTTTCAAACTCATCAAAACTTTAATTTTTGTGGTCTAAAATTTAATGCTATGTCATCTAACAATCAATACTTGCGAATTATTTAACATAATATATTTAAAGAAAAACATCTTCAGTTTTATAAAGAATTTTCTTAAACAAGTTCACTCACTTGTCATTCAATGAAGAGAATAATCAATTTTACATAATTTAATAATAATGTCTAAAATATTAATTGAAATAGAGATATTAAGGGCTTTAAATGTTATTTTCGTATTTATATTACAGAAAACGTAGTTAAGTCTTTCATTGTCATGTAATATTACTGGTGGTAGGACCTCCTGTGAGTCCGCACGTGTAGGTACCACCACCCTGCCTATTTCTGACGTGAAGCAGTAATGCGTTTCGGTTTGAAGGGTGGGACAGCCGTTGTAACTATACTGAGACCTTAGAACTTATATCTCAAGGTGGGTAGCGCATTTACGTTGTAGATGTCTATGGGCTCCAGCAACCACTTAACACCAGGTGGGCTGTGAGCCCGTCCACCCATCTAAGCAATAAAAAAAAAAAAAACTTATTATATATTTCCATAATCACCAAAATAAATTTATTAAGTTCTCGAAATAAGCTCGTAAAGCCTACAATGTGATTTGCATTGTGGGCAAAATATGCATTTATAATAACGGAACGTTATGAATGATAGCACACCACTGTATGAAGGTACAAGCACCGTGGCTAAGTACGCACCATCAGTCCAACGAGACAACGCAGTTCATCAAGCAGCCATGCTCTGACAGGCAATCGGTCTTGGAACGTGGTCCAAAGAAAAAGAATTAGCGTTTAAATATTAAATTATTTTAAAGGATGCGTCTTTTTGGTATTAGCTAAACTCGAATATTGCGATAAAAAAATTTAACGACACATTTTTAATTGCCAAAGAAATAGTATTTATTGTACGTTTACGAGTCAGTACGGTAATTTTTTTTTGTTTAGACAGGTGTACGGGTTCACGGTCCAACTGTTGTTAAGGTGTTACTGGTGCCCCTATGGGCAGATGATTATGGTGTTGATGTCTATACATCAACACCATAATCATCTTGAGACGTGAGTTGTAAGTTTTAGTTTTACAGTACTGTGGCTTCCTCCTTAAAGCGAAACGCATTTTTGCTTGACAATTATTCTTGGTAGGACGTCTTGTAAACCCACATAGATAGATACCGCTATCCTGCCATAAATAATGTGCCATGGAATCCGGTAAGCACTAAACATGAGTCGGACCGTGAACTCATCAACGCATCTAAGCAATAAAATGTACGGACCGCATACTGCAAGTATATTATTGGTTTTACTAAGTAATGTTGGTACAATTCAATAGCATCTTAAGGGCAGTAGACTGTTCTTAAATTGAAATAATTTATTTAATCTTCAATTCATCAAAACATGCTATTTGAATATGGCTACAAAATATAGCATAAATCTGAACAGATGTCACTCATAGACGTCGACAATGCCTGGGGCAGAGCTAAGCCGTTAACTACCGCTAAAAAATCTTCACTAGCCTCGCTTAAAGAAGGTCATGTCATAGCGCTCGGGAAATACTGAAGAGGGGAGCCAGATAATACCGAAAATATATCTGTAAAAGTACTATACGCGGTGGTTCTAGGTATTATGGATCAACTCTACCCCGCTCTTGGGCGGTAAGATGCTAATATCGAGATGATGGGTTCATCTGAAACAATTCCTCAGAGCACTCCCCATGATACATACGATGTAAAACATCAGACTCAAAGGTTCCAAGCAATCCGTGAGAATATGATTTTCGACAATCCGATTGGTCATTTTATCATATTAATCCTTCAATGATATTAATATTATTTTTTTTTTTTTTTTATTGCTTAGATGGGTGGACGAGCTCACAGCCCACCTGGTGTTAAGTGGTAACTGGAGCCCATAGACATCCACAACGTAAATGCGCCACCCACCTTGAGATTTAAGTTCTAAGGTCTCAAGTATAGTTACAACGGCTGCCCCACCCATCAGTTTTTTTTTTTTTTTTTTTTATGATTCAAGGATTACTGGTGGCCCGGAGGCCTTTCCAGTTTCATCAGGACAGGTGGGCGAGCAAAGGCTCAGCCAGGAGGGGTGGGATTTGCTAACAGCTGCCCGAGCGCCTCCGAAGGAGACCTAACAACTCAAGAGTAGCTGCTTCGCGAATGAATCTACTACCGGATCGGAATCGCGACCCGCTGAGAAGATCCGGCGAGAAACTCAGCGAGCTGATTCATGGGTTAGGTTGCACGGCGAACTCTTTGTCGAGTTCGACGAGTACGGTTACCGAGGTCCCTAAGCCTGCTCCTAGAGCTGAAGGCGTCTAGTGCAAAGGTTATTGGATCTGATGGATCCGTAAGGACGTGTCTAGGGCGTCGACGGTGACTGGCTCCTGCATGATCAGGATTCGGGGAGTAGTCAGCGGCGGCTACGATAAGGCGATTATCATGACGCATAGCCTTATCGAAGTATCGTTCCGACGCTGACTTCATGTATTTCCGAATTGATTCGAGGCCCAGGTCGTCGTGTAGGTCAACGTTCCTCACGAACCACGGAGCCCCGACAGCTAACCTGCAAAAGCGGGATTGTGGGGATTGGAGGGTGTCTATGTGTGTGCGGGCCGCGTGAGCGAACACCACACTCGCGTAAGTCATGACGGGCCTTATGCAAGTTTTGTAAAGTGTCACCTTGTTCCGAAGGGACATTTTACTCCGCTTACAGATCATGGGGTAGAGTCTACCGAGAATAAACGCGGCGCGGTCACGGACTGATTTTATATGCGGGCGGAATGTCATCGATGCATCCAGGGTAACGCCCAGGTACTTGACCTTCCTGGCCCAGGGTATGGATTGACTAAAGATAGTAATCGGGGGTGTGAGATTCCTCCTCCTAATACGGGAGGAAATCCGTGTGGAGCTTCCCCTCTGAAATAGCACCGCAGTACTTTTCGCTGGGTTGATGTCTATGCGCCATTTTCGAAACCACTGTCCTAGGGCTAGGGCTGCGCTCTGAAGCTTCTTCGCGATTAGGGACTTGTTTCTACTGGAATAGTAAACAGTCGTGTCGTCGGCGAATAAAGCTAAATGGGTCGGCGGCGACCGGGGAATATCGTTAACGAATAAGCTAAATAGGAGGGGTGAAAGGACAGAGCCTTGCGGGACTCCAGCTGTGAGAGGTCGTGGGGAGGAGCGGGTTCCCTCGACTCGATATCGAAAAGAGCGGTTCGACAAGAAGTCCCGTATGATGAGCACGAGACTATCCGGCACACCCATGTTGAATAGTTTGAAAATCAAACCGTTGTGCCAGACTTTGTCGAACGCTTTTGCGACGTCGAAGAAGAGAGCTCCCGTGTATAACGGTTTTGGTCGATTAAGCCCCACAAGAATGTGCTCCGTGAGGCGGTGCACCTGTTGAACGCATGAGTGATTTGTACGGAATCCGAATTGTTCATCGATGAGAATGCCCTTGGATGAGACGAAGTCTCTGAGGCGTTTGTAGAGCAGACGCTCATACAGTTTGCCTAGAGACATGAGGAGGCTAATCGGGCGGTAGCTCGTCGGATGATTTTTTGGTTTACCGGGTTTATGTATGCCGATAACGTCCGCTTCTTTCCACACCGCGGGAAAGATACAGTTCGCCATAGCGGCATTGAAAATAGATGCCAACATCACGATGAGTTGGACGGGTAGAAGTTTAATAACGCGGTTGGATATACCGTCGGAACCGGGAGCCTTGCGAGGACGTAGGTCTTTGATCAAGTCTTTAACTTCCATCGGGGTGACGGGTGGTAACGCATCTGAGGGTGGCAAGGAGACTCTGCGTTCTACCTCACTGTCTACTAATTCTACATGAACAGGGTCCACGGATTGAGTGCTGGGCGTGCACTGGGTTTGCAATGTATCGGCCAGCAACTCTGCTTTTTCGTCATCATCAAACGCCGCGAGTCGGCCTGAGGGGCCTACGAGGGGGGGCATAGTTACTACCGTATCCGATTTGAGAGTACGAGCTAAGCGGTAGTAAGACCTTTGGGAGGGCGCGAGTCCTTCTAAGAAATCAGACCATCTGGCATCTCGGACTTCGGCGATGCGAGACTTTACGTCGCGTTGTAGGGCACGCATTCGAATACGATTTTCCGCGGTAGGATACCTGTCGTAGGCGCGTATCGAGGCGTTCTTAGCTCTAAGGAGTTCCCTAATATCATCGGACAATTTGAAGCGGTGAAGGAAGTCCTCCGCTACAACTTGTTTCGATGATCTATCTAATGTTGAGGTGATGTGTGACGTTAAGATGTCTATGGCTTCAGCGGTATCCTGAGGAGACGGGGTAGAGTCCGGGTTAAACGGGAGGGATGGTGGATCAGATTCAGCCAGGCTGATGCCCAGCGTGTGCCAATCCACCACAGTCCTCGTGACGGGATCGGAGTCGGGAGCGCGACCGAGCTTCATAACGACGGGACGGTGGTCTGAATCTAACTCTGAAACTACTTCGATCGAGTGTAAGCTCAGAGTTACGTTTTTTAATAACGCTATGTCGAGTATATCCGGGCGATGCGCGATATTTAGCGGGTAGTGAGTCGGTGTTAGCGGAGCGACGATATCGAAGGCGAGATTATCGACTAACGCGTCAAGCCGCCTGCCATTCGGGGTTGTGGTGTGTGAGTTCCACCTGATGTGTTTACAATTTAGGTCGCCCGCCAGAATGACAGAGCTCCCCATGCTGAGCAGCGCCTCGATATCACTGCTTAGAACGATCTTATCCGGTGGAAGATAAACGGACGCGATAACGATCGGCGCGTGTCCCGTCAGTGAGATTCGGCACACTGATGCTTCGATATTAGCGAGCGCGGGAGGATCGAGCGGAACGCAATGCAGGGCTCTTCTATAGTAAATGACGGTACCACCACCACGAGCAGAGAGCCTGTCGTTCCTGACCATGTTATAGTTCGCGATTTTAGGGTCACGGCGCGCGGGCTTAAGTAGGGTCTCCTGCACTAAAAAGATATCAATTTGATGGTCACGCAAAAAGTCAGAAACCTGATCACGTTGATTTGCGAGACCGTAAGCGTTAAAAAATCCTATCGTTACGGATAGGGGCTTTATTCTACTTATATACGCCATTGATTACCGGCGGAGTGAGGGGAGGACGTACGTATTTAATGACGCGTATACGTCGGCGTATTCTTGCACAACGGCGATAAAGTGTTGTGCAGTGGAGGCAGCGCGAATGGCGTCGCCCAAAGCGTTAACGCGCTCAAAGTTGATCGACTGAAAGAAGTCGATCGCTAAAGCGAGATTGTCGGACGCGGTCGGAGGGCAAGTCGCGGGAGAGGGACGAGTTGCGGGGGCGGGACGAATCGCGGAGGAGGGAGTTGTAACCGTGTTCATGTACGGCAGCGGTTTCGCCCAAGCCGAGACACTGGGCACCGGCGCCGGAACGAACGCTGGCTTAGCCTGCGACACAGAGGGTGCCGAGGCTTTGATGTCTGGGCCGGAAGCTCGGAGGCGGTTTTGGCGGGCGACGCGGCGATTTATTTTCGGGGCTCGGGGGCATCCGCGGTAATTTGCGGGGTGACCCTGTGTACGACACAGGACGCAGCTAGGCGGTTCCGTCGCGGTTTTTTGATCGCGAGTGCAGAGGGCCGTGGCGTGATCTCCTAAACACTTGACGCATCGGGGGCGCGCGTGACAGTTACGGGAAGAATGCCCGTATAATTGGCAGTTATGGCACTGGCTAGGTGTGCCTTTCTTGTGTGGGGTTTCGACGGCGATTCCGGAAAGGCTACAGACCGTTCGGATGTTGAATATTTGCTTACCCTCGGGGGTAGGCTGGAGGGCGACGAGAACCATGTTATATGGCTCCCTTCCGCGACCTGTGTGCATGCGGTGTACGGAGTTAACCGGTAGGCCTTGTTCGAGAAGGTCGGGCTTGACTAGTTCGGCATCCAACTCTTTAGGGATGCCACGTATGACGGCACGGAGTTCGCGCTCCTCCTGGAGCGTATACGTGTGGATCGAGTATAGTTATAACGGCTGCCCCACCCTTCAAAAAGAAACGCATTAATGCTTCACGGCAGAAATGGGCAGGGTGGTGCTACCCACCCGCGCGCACTCACAAGAGGTCCTACCACCAGTAAATGGTGACCCCGACGTAATTAATATCTAAGTATCATAAATTAATATCTAAGAATTAAAGGATTCACATATCTTTATGCGAAGATAAGTCATCGCTACCTCACCTCGAATAGACCAAGCATTAATATTCGCTACTCAACCCGAAACTTGGCTCATGAGGCTTATAATAATAAGTTAAATGGTTTATTTCGTGTAACGTGCTCTCGTCTCATTAGTTTTCAAGGCAATTCCGTTTACCTCTTCAATTATTAAAGTTCCCGATTTCGAGACTTCCAGTATACACACACATTATTAATTGGCAGCTAATTTGTAGTCTATTACATGAATTTCCTATTACATGTACCGAGACCCGTTCCAATCGTGTTTTAATTGAGTTTAAATTAAACTCGGTGTTTCGGGGTTTTTAGAAACGCGTATACATTTAAATAAAGTGTTTCGTATAACTGCGTAACAAATGCGGGTCGATCATTTATCATAGGCCTTTTGAGGTGCTCGTAAGCCTTTGAAGGCGTACCTCCGGCGAAAATCGGAAAATTATTCGGTCTTAAAATGTTACATGTATCAGAGACTCAAAGAAAATATTAATTTATAATTGTATTGTTAGGGTCATTCCTCCTCCTCCGTGCGTCGTATTTCTCAGGGCTGAGAGTCATGACCTTTACGGAGCACTTTTGTTAGGACTATGTTCCTCCATTCATTACTATCCTCCGCGCAGTGGATAGCGACATTGATGCTGGAGTCCAAAATCGTCTTAATCTGATCGGACCAGCGCATGGGACTACGTCCCCTAGGCCTCTTTCCTTCCACTTTGCCGGTGATGAGAAGTCTTTCGAGATTGTCACCCTTTTTCCTCGCAACGTGACCGAAAAACTCTAGAATCCTACGTAGGAAAATGGTGGAGAGTCTTGTGGAGACACCTAGTTCTTCCAGGACTTAAGCGTTTGTCCGATGCGCCGTCCAGGGAATCACGGTCTATGTTGCCCTTGTTCTGAAGTATAGAGTCGAGGTACTTGAAGTCGGAGCAGACTGGCAGGGATACACCATCTAAGACGATTGGCGTGAAGTCTGAAGAAATGCCAAAATCACAAAACATGTACTCGGTTTTTGTTCGACTGATCTTCAAACCCACGTTTTCCAATTTTTCT